>NW_027104681.1:349047-369702 GCF_000696795.3 Halyomorpha halys | reverse complement strand
AATAAAGGAGTCAAGAAAAAAAAAAGTTGATATCTCCACATTTTAAAAATTTTCAGAAGAATATTATTTAATTGAATAGTAGTAATACAATCTGCTAAAATTAGGAGCATTTAGTATAAGTTTAACAATTATTCATTAATACCATATACAGGGGAAAAAAAGCAAATGATAACAATGATTTTTAAAATTAAAGTTCATATCAGTTTAAGGTTAAAATATCCTCATCCTTTTTAAACCAACTGGTTATTTTTATGAGAAAATTGTTTTAAAATATGCATGTGATAGAAATTAAAAGTTAATTCATTGTATACGAAATAAAAAAAATATATTAATTTTTATTTTTTAAGTATTAGAACAGTCATCCGAAAAAATGGAAAGCCTGAAAATAACATTACTGTAACAGAAAGCCATTAATTGTTAGTTATGTGAAAAATTATTTTGACCTTAATACGATGACACACATTAGGTAAAATATGAATAAATAAGCAGCATTAAAATTGCAAGAATTAATCTATAGAAAAGGAAGAAAGAAAAATACGAACGGACTTGAAATCATCATTTGTTTTTTAATATCAAAGTAATCTTTGGTTCTTTTACATTAGCAATTTTTGAAATACGTCAGGTCAAAGACGAGCGATAAATCCCAGAAAAATCGAGATATACGATTTGGGTGCTTTACCTCTAAAATCGGTTCAGAAAAAAATCACAGACGACGTCTAGTTTCTTGAAACGTGAATACTCAAGTCTTGAGAAGAAATTATTATTTATTTTGGAAAGAAAGTTAAATACTTTCACCTCCACTTACCATTAATTTTTTTTTGGGAGGGTGAGTGAGGGTCATAAAACAGTGGCAGTGCATATTTTAAGAGTATTGTTAATTTTCTAATTTTACCCATTTCTTATCTAGGGGATCCAAATCTGATGGAAAGGGTTCATTTATTTCGTTCAAGGTTATTTTTTTTAATTTTCGAGAAAAAAAACATTTACATCCTTCAATTTTAGCGCAAAAGTTGCTCTGACTTCCGAGGCATATACCCGCATACATTTGAATTCAGGGGAGCTCAAAACGTGTATTTTCATCGAAAACTTGAATTCGAAATTTTTCACTATCGCAAAACTTTCTCTGTCTATATTCATTATATTGGTGAATAAAATTAAAAATCATTTTATAATTTTATTTCTCGTAGGAATTCGCAATTTTAATGTAGGCATATAGTAACTGAGGCTTCATTATCTTGACAGTCATTTTAGTTTCTACGATTCAGATTTAGACCTCACTGCCGATGTAATAAAATAACCATTTTAATACAGCAGTATTAAGTAAATTTCCACTAACTTTATGAAAAATATAATTATAGCTTCTCTCTTTTAGGAAAATGGCAACTTTCCAATTAATTTTCCTATTTTCCTCTATTTTAGAAAAATTAGTTGGAAAGTTCAAAGAAAGTTTCTTTTCCTAAAAGAAGGTTCCCCCTTATTTAATTGCTTAATAATTGTACTTAGCTATAAAGTACGTCATCTATATGTATACATTTTAGCGAAAGTTTTTTCCATCTAATAACTTTTATACACTAAAACTTGAGGGTATTTAAGGAGAAGATATTAGACAAGTTCAATCATAATTTTTGAAAGCATTTTAGTGACACTGCAGTTATTACTTAATATGGACTTTGTTCGCTATAAAGACAAAAATATAATAAAAGATAAAAATTAGGAGATCATTTTTCATTTTTTCCCCTTCGGAATAGTGATTCTAAAATGCTTTATGTTTTTCCGCCATCTTCATAAATGACTCTTTGAAATGAAGTGGGGGATGGTAATGATAATACACGAGGATTATTTCAAGGTAAACTTATACTTTTGTGCAAATTCTGAAAAAAATCAGGACAGAAAAATCTATATACATACGACAACTAAACAGAGGGATAGATTTTTGTTTTTATATTATAATTCAACGTAGTATACAACATAATACCACAAATTTTTAGGAAAAGGGATTAATATTTTTTTTCTTGGTCGAAAAAAAGGGTTCATTACTGAATATAATTAACAAATGCGAATTAATGGCCAAAAATTAAACCTAAGAAGAAAGAATTTTTGGTATGTTTTTAAATTGCATATAAAACAGAACAAAAAGTAAAACTATGTGCTAACATTTTGTAAATTAATAGAAAATATAACCCTTCTAATAAATAATATAGGTAACATAATTTTATTTCAGGGAGAAACAAGGGATATTGTTTTTGTATTTAAAGCTCTCCTCTTCATGGCTGCACAAATGATTGAACTCTTCATGTTCTGTTTTGGCTCTTCATCGCTACAAGCTGCGGTAAGATATGAATAAATTATTACATTAAAAAAAAATGTTCTACATTTCACAAATTCTGGATTTTGACATTACATAATAGATAGCAAACAATTTGTAATTTTTTTTCTTTTCCAACATTTGTTTCTAACTCCCTTTTCGCAGATAGAGCTCGGATCTTCAGCTTGCAGTGTATAGTAGCGACTGGTACAAGGCAGATGTCAAGCTGAGGAAGACTGCTCAGATGTTGATGGTGGGAGCCAAGAAGGGAGTCACCCTCACTGCGATCAAGATGTACCCAGTCAATAAGGAAACCTTGATGTCTGTAAGCAGTTATAATCTAAGTTAAATCACCTTGCAATAGGATGATATATAGCATATTACCGAAATGGGACATAACAAAATGATTTTTCTTGACTCGTAGAGAAATGCTGAAATTCCGAAATATTATAATGTTTATAAATAGTATAAGATTTTTAACGAAATAAAATGGTGGTTTTAAAATTTAGATTAAGGTTCATGAGGTTCGAAAGGGGATTACTCTTTGAATTTCGGTTATTTTTGGATTTTAAAAAATATCTATATAAAATAATAATGTAATGTAATAAAAAATAATAATGTTACTCTAAAATTGTCACAGTGCTATGAAGAGATAATTAAGCATCTCGACTAAAACTTCAATTGATTAAGAATTAAGTAGGATGTTAATTTTTTTATCTTTCATTAATAGGTTGTGTTAAATATAATTTAGGGCGAGATATTAAAATATTAAACTACAATTTAAAAATCAGATTTTTTTTTTTTTTACAAACACTACTGATTGAACTGCTGTTATTAATTTATCTGTATATAAAAAAGTTTTTAGAGACCACCGTTGTAATAAATTAGATAAATTTTAAATATGACAATTACATACCAAATTTTTGAGGAGATTAATAAATTGAATTTGAATTTGAACTCAGCAAGCTCACAAGTATTCTGGAAAATTCTTCATAAAATAAATTTATTTTTTTAAATTAAATTCTTTTAAATGGAGTAAATAAAATTTCCCTGAGAGGTATCTTCTCCTAAAACTCGTGGTTAAGCACCATAACCAATGTTATTTTACTTTCAATTTAATGAAAATAAATAACATGTATATTATATTATATAAATAACTTTTATATATCTTTCTTATTAACTTTTTATTATTAATTTTTTTACATTTCGGTCATCATCAAGGATAATTTATTTAATAACAATTCTTAAAAAATATTATTAATTATTAATCAGCATACCATCAAATGATATCAACTGTTAAAAGTGTATAGGCCATTCCGCTCAGATCTAATGTACTATAGATAAAATTAATCTATGAAAAACAGACCAGTAAGGGAATCATATTTATTTATCAATTACTTTGCCTTATTTTACGTTTAATTATCTCTTTGGCACTAATTCATTTAATTTTTTTTATACATGCAAATTGTCTTAACAATATAATCAAGAAGTTATCAACAACTATATTACCATTTACCCTTTCTCACAATCAGATCAGACATATTATTTAAATTAATTATTATTAATTAACACAAATTAATTTTACATAACATTTCGGCATAATGGTGGTTCAAAATTTAATGGTTTTAAAATTTAGATTAAGGTTCATGAGGTTCGTAAGGGGATTACTCTTTGAATTTCGGTTATTTTTGGATTTAAAAAAAAAAATAGTGACTTCAAGGTTACGCCTTTAATAATAGTATGAAGAATTAAGTAACACGACTAAAATTTCAGTTGATATTTCATTCTGTTCCTAACTTTAATAGAAGTAGTATTTTAAATTTGTTTGCTTACATCAATAGATTGAGTTGAATATAGTTAAGAACGAGATATTAAAATTTTTTTTTTAACTATTCCAAAATCATGTTTCTCATTTTTATTTTATTTTATTTATTTATATTTTTATACAAACAGTAAACAAACTGCTGTTAATTAATTTCTTTGTTATATAAAAAAATTTTTCATGACCACCGTTGTAATATTTTATTTTACTCTCTCAGCGAATTGAAAACTCTATTATATAAAAAAGTTTTTAGTGATCACCGTGTATTTTTTAATTATATATAATTATATTTTATTTTACATATAAAGTGAAATAATAAAAATGGGCCGTAAAAAAATTGAGTTTAACTGATGAAGAATGCACTTTGCGAAAAAAAGATAATCTGCATCAAAAAAATTCAAACGTTAATTGGAGTTACTGTGTTTTATTTAATATATGAAACACTGTTACACATACAAATACATACCGATTAATAACCTCCGTAAATTACAATTATATAATTTGAGCAACAGATATTACAATTAAATGAACAGTTACATAATTTGTTAAATAGAGGTTGATCCGCTGTTAGGTGATGGGGAGGTACACTCTCATTTTATAAAAAGAAAAAAACCGAACCCCCCGTTTTTTTCGAATTTCTCTTTGCCACAAGAACCTTGATTTCCTTTAGTCTTTTCCTATATCTTTCTCTGTCCAGATAGTCCTGTCCGTTATACTGTCTTTCCGTTTCTTCCTTCATCTGCCTGATGTATCCTCCAGAGCTTTTGTATCCTAAGATTATTTGGAATAATTTCTTGTTTAGTCTTTCCAGGGCCATTCTTAACATATGGTACGAACATATGTCCGTGGAATTTTAGTCTCCTGATCCTTATTTCAGTTTCTAGGTTCTTTGTGTCTTTGTAGATTTCTTTAGCCTGTATCCTTCTTGTGTCTTTTGGGGGCCGTAGATTCTTCTTGGGATTCTTCTTTCTATTCTCAGTAGTTCTTCCAGACTGGGGAGGGGTGTGATTTACGTCCCGTATAGTATTACCGGTTTAACGACTGCGTTGTAGTGTCGTATTCTCGCTTTTGTGGACAGGTTTTTCTTGTTGTATACGCTTACTGGTTGCTAAAGTTAGTTTCTCTATTTTGGTTATTCTTTCTTTCATATTTTCTTTTTCCGAACCGTTGTTACATATAGTCTGACCCAGGTTCTTAAATATGTTTGTTACTTTTATTAGTCCGTATTTGGTTTCTACTGTTTTCTTCTGGAAGTCTGGATCTATAGTCATTAATTCTGTTTTTTTGTAGTTTTGTTTGTTTTGTTTTTTGCAATTTCTGTCAGTATTTTTATTTGGTCGATTGCCTCGTCTTCCGTTTCTGATATAAGGGCAAAGTCGTCTGCGTAGGCAAGACACCTTACTTTGACGTGGTTGTTCTTCGTCCCTATTGTCGCACCCGTATTATTGGTACTCCATAGCTTTTACATGATCTTATCCAATACTACGTTGAATAGTGCTGGGAGGAGGCCGTCTCCTTATCTAAGTCCCATTTTTTATTTGGAAAGGTTTACTGTAGGCTTCTCTGTAACTTATTTAGTTAGGCCTAAGCGAAATCAGTGTACAGAATCCGAAAAAATCAATAAGTGACCAACAAGGTACCACTCACAAAATACCTAAAAAATTATCAAAATCGATTTAACGACGCAAATTCGACAACAGATAAGAAATAAAATCAGTTCCTTTATGTCTAAAAAGAAAAATTTGAGTGACAAAGTTCGAATCTGAGGACATTTTTTTTTTTTTAATTTTCTGTATGAATACAAATACTTCGGTAATGATCTTAAACTATCTATAGCTAATATTAATATTCTGTTATAAATATAAATATTAATAATTTTATAATTCATTTTTTTTTTCAGATCTTTCAGTTCGCCTATTCGACAAGCGCTTTGATGTCAGGAATGTTAGAAAAATAGCAGAATTGTGTCTATAAAGTTATTTTGCTAAAAATAAATGCACAATTAGCTTATTAATTAAAAAATTAATTTCCTCCTTATATCACATAATAAAACTGGCATCATTATTGTATGTTATGATTTATATGATAATAACCTCATTAACCCTTTTATACACATGTTCAAAGACATTGTCGGTAAGATTATAGATTCATTATATATGTATAAATATTCGCTCAATACAATCAGAATTCAATAATGTCATTATCTCTTATATTTCGAGTGAAGAAATAAAAACTAGTTTTTCTCAAAATAATACGTTGATAAAATCATTATTATAACATTCACCAAAGCCACCACGGAAACAAAAAAACATTTACATATGCCATTGTTTGCATATGCTTGTTACTTTTTTTTAATAAAAAGGAGGATAAGAAAAAAAAAGAGGAATGATAAAATATTATTTATAAGATATTAAAATTAGCAAAAAAAACATGTTCCTATAACAACATAGCTTCTTCAATATTTCAAATGGGTAGGTAAGTATGTAGGTAGGTACATAATTAGTTTTATTTCATTAAAATATATCGATGAGCCTAAAATTTGGAATGTGTCCAGTAAATGAAAAAAAAATACTATTACTTAAAAAATTGTATAAGATAGTCCTGCTGGCGGTCAAGAAAGATACAAAATAGTAAAAATATAATTATATTGGTAAGTAACGTTTTATTTCCCTTTCTGTGGAAGCTTCTACTTCACAAGAACTACCTCTTATCCTAACAAGTCTGTCCTCTAGCTAGCTCCTAGGTAGTCCTAATCAAGTAGTATAAGTTGTTGTGGACAACCGGACGCTGTCAAAGGCGGAGGATATGTCAAAGAGCAGGAGCATTACAGACTGCTCCTGCTCTGTTGGCATGCGCTGACGCACTCGGAGCAGAGAGCATTACAGACTGCTCCTGCTCTGTTGGCATGCGCTGACGCACTCGGAGCAGAGCATCACTAGTTCCAGTTATATAGCAATTGCTCTTGTAAAAACCGGTTTAGGGATGGTAAATCCTGTGTTATCTGTAACCTCAATATTAACATATGATATGATTGGTTAATTCCTTGTTATGACATTATAGAAATGTTTCTACATAAAGTTGACAAGAAATATTAAGTAATTTAATTATATAGAATTTTCTTCCAAGACAACGACAATGAACATAAAATAGGCAAATGGTAGATATATAATTTAAGTGATTTGTATTTGTTTTAACTATCATTAAGTAACTTTTATTACTGCAATAACTTTTGTAAAAAAAAAAAAAATCTATTTTACTCTTGTCCCCAAAACGTAATTCCCTCTACCTAAACTGTATTTTTTGACTGTATTCGAAATAAATTAAGCATGAAGATATTGGTTTACAATATGGATTAGTTTTTAGTATTTAAATTAATTTTGAATATCGATTGAATTGGGATTACGTGGAATACTAAAAGATATTGTAGGTTACTTGGTGGTTGATTATTGTGATGTACTATTGAGGTTTCGATGGAACTTGAAGACTGGTTTCCCACATCCTGCTTATGTCCCTCTTGCCAGGGAGTGGTGAAGTCACTCATAGTAAATTATATAACATTGGCAAAATATTGTTGTTCTAATGAGAATGTGCTTACTCTTCTAGCTTTACTGATCAATATGGCTACAGAGACTCTACTACATCATGTTTTTGTCAATAGAGAGCAGCATTTCGAAGTCCCATTCAAAATGCGTGAGGGGACTTCCTCAAACAGATAAAATAATTGAGAAATAATAAAACTAATATAATTCCCCCATATATTACTGACTATAGCCAGTGACCTCTTATATCTTATATCTTAGACAGGTCTCATATACTGAAAGGATTTATGGGTGATATTTGGAGTGAGCTAGATTGCAGAGATCAATGATACCCTAAAGGGCTTTAAAAATTTTTGTAGTCGAAAACTAGCGAGGCGTCGCGTCTCTTTAAATTTCCCACTTTTGAAAAAGTCACCTGCTTGTCTTTTGTACTAGTTGGATGTTATTTTCTACACTGATTTTGATTGAGTAGTGTGTTACTTAATACTAAACCTGTAAAATTTTAGTATAATATTTCATAGATTGTATAGACAGCTATTATATAGGGTACGCGGACGTCATTTCAGTCCAATGATGACATGGAAAGTTTCGCAAGCAATCTGAGATAAGATAAAGAGAATCGGAAATAAAAGATGAAACTAAGTATAAGATGTGAGTAGAAAAATCCACTCGAATGACATTGGTCAGCGTGGATGGCAAATCGTTTTTCGGAAGTAATGACATGAATAAATGATAAAAGGACTGAGTTAGACCAGCTAATAACAGAGCCTTCTTCTATCTGTCTAGAATAGTGAAACCACAAAAAACCTCTTTATTTAGTTATTGATATTTACAACTGTATAAAAAATACAAGTAAATTTGATCATAATGACATAATGATAGGATACAGTATGTAGAGAAACTATCCAGTAGTAGAACTCTAAAAACAGTTTACAATATAAGGTCGTGACCTCGTGAGGCCATCTTCTTTTCAGGCGCCTCGGAGGATTGCCAGGAATGGAAGAGGAAGAAAGGTTAGAAACTAGTGGGTTTGGGTGGTAAAGGAGTTTATAATGGAAGGAATGATATCGGGTTCGGGCTAGATCGGTTACATAAGGAAGATTTAGGTCTTTATGGATGGTTTTATTAGTAACAAAATAAGGAGCATTGAGGATTTTACAAGGATTTTGGATTGTAAAGATTGGATACGAGAGGAATTCGAAGGTTTAGTGGAGCCCCAAATCTCAACTCCGTATGTCCAGATTGGCCTTATTACAGTCATGTAGATCAGTCTTTTGTAATGAGTTGAAAGTTTAGACCGTTTGTCTAGTAAGTGCTGTCGGAATAGCTGAGTGCAGTTTCCTGTCTTTTCAGACTTGTGTGAGGATTCCAGATTAGTCGTTTGTCAAGATGTAGTCAAAGATAACGAATCTGTTCTACAAAGGTAAGAGCCACATTATTAAAGTATACTGTAGGGCAGTCGGCAGGTTTACGACGAAGAATAAATGTGATTTGATTGGATTTGTTAGGATTTATTTTTATCCTCCAATATCGACACCATTCTTCGAGAATTGTGATATGGAACTGGAGAGTTTGGGATGCAATCAAAGGGTTGTGTGTTATCAGCATACGTGGTAAGGATTGACGAAAAACATCTAAAAAAAATAAATCTGAAACTGGGGATACCGTGATAAAGCCAGCTCTGTTATACGGCTCCGAGATCCGGGTTCTAACAGATACCCTAGAAAGCAGAATCGAAAAATTTGAACGAAACTTCCTCCATAGAATTGCAGGAGCGATCTGGGATCTCAGCCTTAGCTCATGGAGGAGGAGAACTAACAGTGAACTGCTTCCAGAGACTGGTCATTCAATATCTCGTGAAATGATTGCAAGGACGTTAATATGTGGCTTGAAGCTCTCTATCAGGACGCCTCTACACAACAATGAATGCCGCTATAGTTACCAAGAGACCACGTGGGAGATGGATGGATGAAATCGACGAAGAGCTGCATGCAGAGAACTGGAAAGCAGTAGTCCAAGACAAGCAGGCGTGGAGAAGGCTATTTCGGCCAAAGGTCTGCAATGACTATAGAGCCAGCCGGAAAGATCCGAATCATACTCAAAATCTTTTAATTTAAATAGTTATTTTATTTATTACTTGAACAATTACATATAATTGTGTACTATTATACTGATTTAAATATGGATTATTTGTTCTTACTTTTAAACAGGTAAAATATAATGTTCATCAACTTATGTCGATATAAAAAACAAATATTGTATTATTTTTAAATATCAATGATGTTTCTTTTAACCTTACTATTATTCCATGCACTACAAATACAGCAGATAAATATTACAAGTGTATTACCAATATTGCAGTAGGAGGTTAACGAGCTTAGATTATTAGTGTTTCAATGATGAAATGTCAATCAGTCGTATTTGAAACGTAAACTAAAGGCGGCCAAATATGGACTGAGTCTTTTGAAAGCTCATAGTTACTCCAAGTATACGCCCTATCACCGTTCACTTTTATTACAAGCGCTCTTATTACTTTAGTATGTCAGTCGTTTGTAGTTCAATCTAGCGAGGGCAAAAAACATTAAAAGTTTATCGGTTTACTATCGTTTCTCAACACTATCACAAACAATAAAGAGAATATTAATAGAAGTAGGTAACGTGTAATATATTAATAATAAACAATAATATAATATAAGAAGATAATTAAAAAAAAGTAAAAATATTTATAAAAAGAAAATTAAAAATATGTAAATTCAAAAAAAATTATACGATCAACTAGATATAATGGAATGGAAATCCTTCAAAGATATCTTATATCTTTGAACCACTCGACGTATGATCGCGAGTTCATAGTCATTTACGAAGCCGTGAGTAACATTTGTCCAATATTCAAGGGATTCAACTTCATGATCATCAAAGACCATAAGCCACTGACTCAAAAGTTTTAAACAGAAAGCAGAAACTGTTTCACCGCGAAGGATCAGATAACTGAATTTCAAACGTCAATTCAGTACGAAGATTTTGTAACAGCCTAGCTTGGTGAAATACAAATAGGCGATGATTTCGCAGCTATAGAACAAAGTCCATCTCTGACTGAAGCTCATCAACATTCCTAGCGTAGTAATTCCAATACGCCATGAAATATCAACACCCTAGACCTTATGTACTGCCCGAATTGAGAAAAAAATTTTTTCAACACCTCCATGACCCAAGCTATTCCGGAATTTCCCGGACCCCACTGTCTGACGGCCAAACGTCATTTCCTACCGATACCTGACCAAAGTACTCATTGGTCTGAGGCTATTCTTATTACCGAGATCATTGCAGAAACAGCAGCCGTAGTCATTGGAAACCGACTGGATCGCACGTTTTGGAATACTAGTTAGGGTTACAACTTATCTGATCTGATTAGCTCCACAACATCTTAAGACGACTCAGTGAGATCCAGAACCACAAGCAGGAAATCTTTTTTAAACAAAAACCTGCTCATTGGAACCAATTTGTTCTTTGGTGAGGGCGCAGTGTGTTGACCGACTGTTACCCTAAACTCAGGCTCCCATAAAATGATTCATCGTACAGACAAGCAGTTTTGCAAACAGATAGGCAAGAAGGAAGTCAATGAATCTGTATACCGATTGTTGCGGCCAACATATGGTCCACAAATCGATTACATGATCATGTGATTTTTATTACGCCAAAAAAACAAAACAACTACTGTTTTTTATACTGCAAAAATAGACATATGACTTCTTAACGTCACAGTTTGCGCACATATCGTCTCCTCACTATGCACTCGTAGTTGCCAGCATTCTGACCATCTTCGCCAGCTTAATCATTTTAGCCAAGGCGGGCGGACCACGCCGGTTGCGCCTCCAAGAGGACAAGGTGAGCAGATTTACGTCTTCTCAAAACTACCTTCACCAGGACATAATCTATCCACAACAGGGGCCCCATCAATCACCCACGGTAATATAAAAAAAATTTTTTTTCTCACCCCAATTTTTGATTACTTTAATGAAAGCTATGTATAATTACTAGTCAAAATTCTTGAGTCTGCTAAGTATAGATAGAGAGTATAAAAAATGGCGGCTGTTTCAAAGCGATAAAACAAACTATTTTTTCATTCGGAGCTTTATATCTCAAAAAGTAGGAACAACAAAAGAAAACCTCAGATAACGTCATTTATAGAAGAGAAAATTTGCTAAAATATGAGCCCTAATAGATTTATTTACTTTAAATAGTTCTCGAGATATAGCTTTTTAAAAAGCAACATTTCATAAAAATGTATGGGACGTACTGAAAGATCAGTAGTTAGTGACTTTATTTTGAAAACTCTTTATCTCAAAAACCATTCGACGTACAGATGTCTATTAGCACTCAAATTAAAGCTAGTTTAATGAGCTATAAAGTAGTTTATGATGTTTATATTCGTTGTAGTAATAGTTTATATGAAATTTGCTAAAATAAATTGATTTATAGTTGTTCGGACAAATTTTCATTTGCCAAATTCATATTCATGTGTGAATATCATAAAACCTTCTACCCCTACGAATATAAGTGTCATAAACTACTTCATAGTAAGTTAAATTTCCTTTATTTTGAGTGTTAGTAGATATATGTGCGTCTTATGGATCTAGAGATATATTTTTTCAAAAACCCAACATTTTATACATACAACTAGAAATTAAAATTTTGTGAGTATATTTTGTCAAATATCATTAAAACTACTACTCCTACAAAGGTAAACATGATTAATTATTTCGAAGTAAATTTAACTAGCTTTAATTTGAGCGCTGGCAGGCATCAGTACGTCCAATGAATTCTGAAATAAAGTTTTTCATAAATCAAATTTATTGTCCGAACAACTATAAATCAATTTACTTTAGCAAATATCATGAAAACTACTATTCCTACAAAGGTAAAGATCATAAACTACTTTATAGTCCATTAAACTAGCTTTAATTTGAGTGCTAATAGACTTCTGTACGTCACAAAGTTCCTGAGATATAGATTTCTCAAAATAAATTAACTAACTACTAATCTTTCAGTAGGTTTTAAAGAAATTTTGCTTTTTAAAAAGCTATATCTCGAGAACTATAGGCTTGGAACTCTTTTAGGGCTAATATTTCAGCAAATTTACTCTTCTTTAAATAATGTTCTCTTAGATTTTCTAGTGTTGTTAGTAGTTTTTAAGATATAGAGCTCCGAATGAAAAATCAATGTTTTTTTTAAGTTTTGAAACAGCTGCCTTTTTTTAATCCCCCTACCTATACTTGGCAGACTCATCAATTTTGACTAGTAATTATACATAGTTTTTATTGAAGTAGTCAAATACTGGGGTGAGATAACTGCCTTTTTTTCTTCCCGGTTCTTGTACTTTTTTTGTGTTTTGGTGTTAAGAGAGTGTAGAATTATAATATCAAAATAATTAATATTTTTTGGTAAATCTATGAACAAATTTGGTATTTTTAATTTGGTAACATATCAGCAATTACCAATATTAGTTAGGGCTGGTTGATCACTTAAATAAATATGTATCATCGAAGTAAGTTGTAGTAAGGTACACCTACAACGGTCCTAGAGTAAGCTAATCAGATGAAGCATCATATTGATAATATATTAGCATATAAAGGAGGCAGAGAAAAGATTAAAGCAGCCTTGGACACCTCTCACTTCCTTTCGCTGCAGTCCGACTCCGGCTATAGTCGGTCTCACATCCTGCCCGCTTGCCAAACACATCCTCTTCTGTCAAGTCCTTTGATCGACAACCCAACTATACAATGTGTCGACACCCCTTACCACCAATTTAATAACGGAGCGTTGAGGCACTAGTTATAATGAATAACTTCCTATGCACTTTTTAGTCCAGACTGGCGATCTATTTTAAGCCCAATATATCTAGACAAATTTCGATATTCAATTTTGGTGTAAATAAAATCAGATGACTTTTGAAAAACGAGATTAGTTAAGTATTTATTTATTTTTATTTTTTGATCCGTTTACTTTTATTTTAATATATATTTTTGGCAGATACATTTAACCGTAATACAGGCTCAAACCAGATTCTGTAGGTCATAGTTATTAGAGTGGACCTAATTTTCCAAGAATGTTGAAAGGATAATGTAAGTTTGAAGGACTTATTGGAAGCTACAGCAACAGAAATTGCTCCTTCTATCCAAGACTGAGTGTATTAGTTATCTCCTAAGGATGTTTATTATATTAAGAGCAATTTTCAGGTAACGATTTCCAACAACGAGCTCATACAAGAAAAACAAACAAAAATACTTGAAAAAAAAACGAAAAAAAAAACGCAAAATGTAGTGATAAAATTGGAATTCAAGATGTTTGCATCTATTATCGTGGCCAAAAATATAACACAGAATTACTGTTCAATTATCAAATTTATGATCTATTTTCCTAAGAATAATAATAATTAATTTGTCATAATAAAATGAAAAAAAAAGATCATAAAACTAGATCAAGCTACGACAATGGTAATTCAAAATATACTATATGTTTCTTTTAAACAGAAGATATGAGCAAAAGGCATCTCCCCCCCCCCCCTTAATAGACACATAATTGATAGCAATTAATATGCATATGCCTATGTACCATACCCCATGTGGCCAAGATAAGAAAAAAAGACCCGCTAGTTAGGCTGGGGGGCAAAAGCAAAAATGAAAGAACGCCATCATTCCAAACTCCGCCATAGATCATCCTACTTCTTCGAGAGTAACTTAGAAGGTCCCCTTGTAACTAAGCGGCTCCCCAACTAGGGATAAGTGCCAGGGAAAAAGGAAAATAAGAAGAGAGAGGATGCCGCATTCATACATACATAAAAAGTCCACTTGGGTGATTGTATTCTGTTTTTCATTTCTAATCCAGTAACTGAATCTTCGTGCTCAACGACTCATTGGTGAACCATCTTCGTTGGCCCTACTTCAAAATTATCAATTCACGTATATTTCTTTTTGTCTTGTTCAATATCCACAGCCCTTTAAATTGTTAATAAATTTACTTCTTTTACTTTCTAGTTCTTTAGTTAAATTACAGTCCACTAATATTAACCCAACGGGCATACTATAAGTGAGGTAGCACCTGGTTTTCAGTTTAAGGTGCACTTTATACTTTATTTATTATTTTTTCCAGGCTCGTGCGAAAGGAGTAAGAATGAAAGGGTAGACGCCATTTTAAATGTCATATGCAACACGTCAGGGTTACCGCACACAACACTAAAATTCAGGAAGTAATACAATCTCTCTATTTTCTGTATTTAGTTTGGATACACCTCATGGATACACATATACCTTCCTATTAAATATGTAATTTCAATTTCGTACGACGTTTGGCATGTGAGAAAGTCTGAGCATACACACTTAAACTATTTTGTGATATTCCATATACAAGAGTAAGTTAAATTGAAAATATATGCAAACATAGAACTGTTAATATTATGTAAATATCTATGAACGTCAAGTATTATGTAAAATAGAAAAACAAATATTTTCGACTATAGCAGGGTTAAAAATATCTACTATTAGTTATGAAATATCAATTACTACAGTAAACAGGCTAACATAAATAAATTTGATTGTGATAATTATTCGATATAACTTACTCCTTTTATGTCGGGATCAAAAACATTTATACCTCTCTATTATAAATCGCAACACTAACCGAATTATACACCCAACCAAAAAGAAAAATTACTAAAATAGATTTTTAACAAACCAAGAATCGAATAAAAAATCACAAATAAGATACTTTTAAATATATGATTTATAAATGCATTTTATGACTAATTTTAGATACATCAAGCTTAATAAAAATGGTTAAATAATTTAATTAAATAGTAAACAATAGGAAGATAAAATAAATCTTCCTTTAGTAAGATTTGGGTATAATCTCCGACATAACTGAATTACCATTCTAGTAACAATTAAACGGCCGAAGTTAGCTTGCATAACCATTGCTAATTACTAGTTGGTAAAAGAAAAAAGAAAAATGACAGAAAGGGAACTGGGTAGGAATCCAAATCCAGCGAGGCCTAGATCCCGACTGGTGTGTGTCCCAATTAACAATTGCATCTGTCAGCTCCATGTCCTTTTTTATTGTGCAATCTCTTCAGTGATCTTGAGTGTCCACGTCTTTCCGGAAAGCTTTCCAAGCTTTTTATAGCCAGTTCGCACTGATTGTTATCACCGTGTTCACAGATCACAATCACATGTCCAAGGAGGAAGATAGCTAGTAGATAAACTATGATCGCACGAGCTGATAAAGAACAGAACAACAACGACGTAAAAAGATATATCATTGCAGTTTTAGAAGGCAGAGCACCAAGTATTGGTTAGATGTGTTAATTAATTAATTTTTACTAAATTTCTTCCAAGTCCATTAAAATCAAAAGGCAATTAATTTATTATAGGTAGTATCGTTTAACACCTTTCCTTTCCTTTTGTTTTGTTTTTTGACAATAAAATAATAATTTTTAGCTTCGCTAAACCAAATTACAGTTAAATATTTTTTTCATAGGCTTATAATTGTTTGGGGTGACGGTAGCAAAGTGGTAACGCGCCTTTCTGCCAACCCAAGGCTTGCGAGTTCGAGTCCCCGGCCCTATCCGGAATTTTTTCAAGCATATAATTATACAATACTCACTCGTGGCCACCCCCCCCCCCGGAATTTGTGAGGTCCGTTAGCCAATGGGTGGCACTCACAAAAAATAGGCGTGGGAGTGACGAACCCATCCTATGAAAACCACGTCACGAAAACGCGAGGTATTTCCCTACGTACATCGCGTAAGGTCTTGGACCTCCAAGGTCTGTCACGCCAATAATAATTATTATTATTATTGTTTAGCTGTAAAATACAAAGTAATCGATTCTTAAAAAAATTAATTATTTCTAGGTGCCTTTATACGGTTTATACGACAAATAAAAATTATAGATCACTGAAAACACATGTTCATTTATATATTTACCAATGTTGTCAAGTAATATTTTCGAAAAGAAGTGTGAACGACCAAGTGTTCTTATGAAAATGTACGAAACTTGAGAAATTAGTGCACCACCATTCATATCTAGCTAAAATTCCGGAAAGAAGAAAAATAGGCCTGCGTAGAAGGATTTATTTTTACTCCAAACTAAAAATCCTTTATCAAAAAATACTTCTAAAAATTTAACTCATGAACTGATGCTTGGTAATTGACTTTCCTAGAATTTTACCGCATTGTTAAAACTCCGTTATAACTTACTTTTATTCCAAAAACGTTTTAATAATATATGTAAAATGATATATGTACTTTTATCGAATCATTAATATCATTACATGATAAGTCAAGATCATTCTTGAAATGGCATAAAGTTAATTTGTGTCACAATTTAGAGTGCTCATCCGTCTGAACTGTCATAAGTCTCAACCCCACCGGAACCGCAGTCACTTAGGGTTTTTAGCTTCAGTATCACCTCCGGCCAAAATATTTTTACTTTTATAGCCGTAACCAAATGAACAGCAAACAAACTATCATAGTTTCCATACCATTCCATGGACTGCTCTCCAGTTTACCCTATATGGTCCAGCTGGTTCGTGACACGGTGAGATATATCTGCTCTAGGAAAGCTCCACATTAGGCTGGAACTGGAGGCAAGGCCGTGTGAAGGGGCCATTGATTAGGGACCGTCGATTCGCTTTGCAACAATAAATACCGACAACGGGCAGCGTAACTGCGAGCGCAATCAGCATGTTCTCGTAACGTCGTCTAATTAGTAAGTAACGTCAATAAATATCGCAGTAACGAGAATTAACTCCGTTAACGAAGCTGACGATAAACATTTAAAATTCTTAGGACAGTTTTTATTCCTGTTGAGGGAATGAGTTTTACATTGTAAGCGACATGGTCTATTTAGTCATGGTGCCTTTCGACGCTCCATTGCATTCACTTGTACTCAATTACCATATTTTTCCCCATACATGGTGGTATTGAGTCACATGATATAACAAATTCTAATAAAATAGCATTTTGATATCCATATTCAAGTGGTCATAAATAAAAACTATTCTTTATTTCATGTATACTTTGATAATTGATCGGATGTTAATTAGAAGGAGATGGAAGAAAAACTAAGAATAGTTTCAACTATATTATTGATGGTCATCGTTTCGTCCCATAACACCAGAGGATCACCTATCGAGAAGGCAGCTATATTAATCATCAGAAGGAAGAATATTACAAGAACGACCTCTGAGGTGGCTTGATTATATGAAGTCAAACCTGAGCCGATGATTGGTCGATGATAGTCCAAGTGGCCAAAGCTCTCAAGGGATGTAGTGTTCTTATATTAATTAATAAAACGTTTCAACCTCCATTGCGGATCTTCATAAGGGCTGCATACGCATAGAAACACTTGATAATAGCCCAACTGACAGTTTACTTTTTTTAGTTTATTAGTAATGTTCCAGTTAACCTACGGCAACCGAAAAGTTGAATTGGAGGGGGCACCATCAAACATCATGGCATAATAGCCTACAGGATATAGTAGCGCCCCATGTGGCCAACAGCCCAATCTCACCTCCTCCAGCACTCTCTGTGAAGAGAGACTAATCCCAGACTAAAGTGGGTGAGAGCCATCTTGTCTTCAGCCAGAGAAGCAGTTCATCATTTCTTTGTCTCTCATCAGGAATCCACCATGAGTGAGTAAAACTCTTGGAGTTGTTCCCAGCAGTAGAGAGGAGAGAGGCTTAGAGATGCAGAGGGAAGAAAGAACCATGGAGTAAGTCCACCTACCCATAATTAACATTCACCACCACTTGGCAATCATCATCAACCACCTCAATTTTATATCTACAATTTCCATAGCCATATCATTCAAAATTTTACTAACCATTTAATCACAAATGTTTTATTTCGGCCACCCACTACACCATCTGTAACTTAAACAATAGAATTTTATTTCATTTAATCATATCTGGTTTTTTCAATTATACAGTCCACTTCAACCCAACCAGCAAACCAAAAATGAAGTGACAACAATATAGTGACCTATCAAAGCCAACAAATCTATCAGTTACCTTATTTGTATACTTATGGATAAAAAATGCCAGATTTATCAAAACGTTAAAAATAATTAATTTTTCATTCGGAGCTCTATATCATTAAAACTACAAACAACAGTAGAAAATCCAAGAGAACATCATTTAAAGTAGAGTAAATTTTCTAACCTGTAAGCCCTAATAGAGCTATTTACGTTCAAAAGTTTTCGAGATATAGTTTTTTAAAAAGCAATATTCCATAAAAATACGTTCTGTAGTATGGAAAGATCAGTTTATGATGTCTATCTTCGTAGGAGTTGTAGTTTTCATTCAACCTTCTAGGTTCTGTTTGGGGTTTGTTAATGAACATAAAAGTGGTTATTGAAAGTTTCAAATTTAGGAAATAATTTAATAGAAGAAATTATTGGGACAAAGGCAATTAGCCGGCAGTAATGAATTTTAAGGAAAAAAAGGAATGAAGACAGAATAAGGAATCCTTGAGAATGACCTGAGAGGTCGAAACGTCGGATGTTAAAAAAGAATAAAGTTGAGAGAAAAGAGATAAAAATTGTTTTAAAAAGAAATTATTTTAATTGTTAAATACGGTCGGATTGAAAACCCAAATTTTTGAAAGTTATAATAAATTAAATAAGGAAAAATGAAATATATACATTCTCCATTGTTAGTTTTTTCAGTATTTCAAGCTTAAGACCTACCACCTTGCATTATGTACTGCAAGTAATAGTAGAACACAATTAGGTCGGTGTTAACCATTTCACGTTTAGAATTTTTAAAATTTACACATTATATTAGAATGAAAAAAATAATTTAAACACAAATGACTGCAATAAAAACTAGAAATTATTTTCTAAGAAGCATCAGAAGTTCCATCATCAGACAAAACCGCAAAACCAATCTCTACAGATCAAAACCTATCACTACAAATATTATATATTTTTTTGTTTGTTTTCTGGTATTTTTTTTGTTAATATGTATAATGTTTTTGGACCTTATCTTATATATATTATTATTATTAATTTTAACAAAGAGAATATTCTTCTGAAAGAAGGAAACTTTTAAGATTTATATAATATTTGTTCACAAGACTCGGCACCGTTCCGACGTTACCTACCAGCAGCTCGAAAACGTACACCCTGGAATCGTACCAGTAAGCCATAAGTAAACCAAGTAAGCCATTGTAATAAAATTTGGTTTATATGTATTTGTAGACAATGAAAAAGAAAAACAATTTTGCAAATAAAAAAATTATTTCTTAAAATTGTCTATAGTATGGTAAATTCTGAAGCAAATTCCAATAAGCATAGGGGTTGATTTGTGAATATTTCACAATGGAATTTTGACAATTCAACGCTTATGTACAATGCGAATTCTCGTGAATTTCTTTTCTCAGTTTTTGGATTACTTTATTAACTTATCACGTTTCCCTTTATCATCGAAACATACTCGTGTCACTTGTTCCATCGTGAATCTACTCAATTTCTCTTTCGAAGTAAATACGGTTGATTTATTTATCATGTATCTTAATATTTTTATGAATTTTTTTATGTCATTTTAGTAGAAAACTACAGGAAAATATGCGTTTATTAGAAATATACGCACAGTGGAGTAAGTTCACTTTCCATAATCAAGCCATATGCTAGACTCACCTCAGAGGAGAAAATTAGCACCTGCAAAGGGTTCAATTTTGGTTTAGTGGTGGAAATTTATGTAATTACTATTGCTGCGGCCAACATATGGTCCAACAATCTATTATATTAACATATGTTTTTTATTATGTTAAAAAACAAAACAAATCTACTCTCGGTTGTTTTAGTACATGGCAGAGATGGTAGATGACATCTTAGGGTCTCATTGTGTACTCATACACCAGCTCGAGCGTCTCATTGTGTACTCATACACCAGCTCGAGCGTCTCATTGTGTACTCATACACCAGCTCGAG
>NW_027104681.1:299326-348997 GCF_000696795.3 Halyomorpha halys | reverse complement strand
TTGTGTACTCATACACCAGCTCGAGCGTCTCATTGTGTACTCATACACCAGCTCGAGCGTCTCATTGTGTACTCATACACCAGCTCGAGCGTCTCTTCTCGAAGCAATTTTAATAGCTAGCAGTCTGGCCATCTACATCTACTAAGTGATCGAAACAGCTGCGAGCCACAATATCGGTTCATCCGGGTGGACGTACGTTTGTCGATCCTCCTTGGTTACGTCATCTACGAGTAAACTAACTTTGACTCTGAACTAATGCGGGGCGTAACTCAACCCTCAATGATAAGCAGAAAAAAAGTTATTTTTTGTTGAATCACGAGCTGCGATCTCGCCAATTCGTAACCCTGAAATGGCGACTTGCAGCAATATAGTGACCTATCAAAGCCAACAAATCTATTAGTTACCTTATTTGTATGGGATAAGGTATTGGTCGCAAACTATAAAGAAGCAGATCAACTAGCAAAAAAAGCACGCCTACTTTCCCCTGATTCGGAGTCCATGCTATTGTTTCACTCATAGGTTAATTAAAAAAATAAAAATTCGGGAATGCGTAATATCACGAAGAAAAAAAAAAACAAGTAGAAGGGAAAAGGTGGAAAGGGCTACTCAAAAAAGTACTGCCGATGGATTCAACGAGAAACATTTTGTCACAGATTTTAGATTACTCAACCGACATGATTACCTCCAAGCCCGTTCACACAGAATTGGAATCAAACTTAACCCAAAGTAAGCACTTTGTACTGAAGACGTACCCCTGGACTCAGACTATGTTTTGCATGGGGCCACAGTATAGGAATGATTTCACAGATGTATATTTTGGGCGTGTAAACACTGTGTAGGTTAGTAGATCAATGTAGAATATAATAGAAAATTAAAATATACCAACCTATATATGTATTGGACAATAAACAAAAGAGGATCAAAGGTAAAAATCAATATTTTATAAAAAAAAAAGAAAATCATAAGATGAAAATTATAAATCATTAATAGAACAAAAGACATGAAATATTCATTAAATCATAAACTGAAATAATGAGCACTAAATTAAATAAAAAAACAAGAGTTTAGTACCTAATTTAATAGTTAATTTAAATTAGGTACTAAACTCTATAAAATAAAAACCTAACCTAAAGAGCTCATGAAAGATAAATAATAATAAGATAATAAATTAAAAACATTATTATAAATTACAATTTACTTATTAAGATAAATTAATAAAAGTTAATGACTATTATTTACAAATATAAAATTGTAAGGTGACTGTAGGTCGATTATCAAAATAATTAGTGGGTGGGTGCACTCGATGAAGATGTTGATGTTTATAAAAAACGTAAAGATGTCTATTAGCACTCAAATCAAAGCTAGTTTAATGTACTATAAAGTAGTTTATGACGTTTATTTTCGTAGGAGTAATAGTTTTCATAAAATTTGCTAAAATAAATTGATTTATAGTTGTTCCAGTACATTTTTATGAAATGTTACTTTATAAAAGGATATGTCTCGGGAACTATTGGATATAAGTAGCTCTATTAAGGCTTATATTTCAGAAAATTTACTCTTCTTTAAATAATGTTCTTTTAGATTTTCTATTGTAGTTGGTGGTTTTTAAGATATAGAGCTCCGAATGAAAAATAATGTTTTTTTAAGGTTTTGAAACACCGGCCATTTTTTATTCCCCCTATTTATACTCCTCAGTTTTGACTATTAATTACATATAGTTTTCATTAAAGTAATCAAAAATTGGTGTGAGATAACTGCCTTTTTTCTCCTCTTGGGCTCTTGTACTATCACTACGCACTCGTAGTACCCAACATTCTGGCAATCTCCATCGTCTTAATCATTTTCGCTGAGGCTGTGATGTTTGTCGATCTACCTCCACGAGGACATGAACAACCTACCACAGCGAGGTCCCCATTAATCACCGGTGATATTAAGACATTTTTTTTCTCTTTCTTTTGTTTGTTTTGTAATAGATATATGTATAGTTAAATTCTTTTTTTCCTAAAGTGTATATTTTGTTTAAATACTTTCATGTTATTATGTTAACTTATTCAATATACAAAACAATAACGAAATTTGAATTTATTTTTTTTATTTTGAGTACTATTCACGGTTGGGCTAACGAAGCTTCTTTTTGAACCTCTACTCCCAGTAACATTTAGGTAATAGATGAAAACTGAGTAACATTATACACTATGATAATAATTACAGTTAGATAATAATTAAGGTTAACTAGGTAGTTCATTAATTAATAGTTAAGGTCTTCTCTCTCTACAATCCAAAGAGGTTGTAAGTGCAGTAAGTTTCAATCACTAGTTCTTACAATAACTTGTGTTAAGTTTAGCACTACTACAGAGGTTATATTACATTTAAGAGAAATACAATGGTACATGATTTAAAGATAGTAAAGATTGAAATAAATGATAAAACAAAATACAAAGAAAGGGAGGGAGATGAATTAGGGATTTAAAAATTATTAATTAAACATATTAAAGGTGAAATCAAGAGTGGAGCTAACAGTGGTCTTGATAAATACAACATTTGTGGCTTCAACAACGAAGAATAGTGAAGGTTGTCAAAAAATAAATGGTAAATTTTTCCATCTATTCCGGCCGTAAGAAAAAAAAATGGTTTCTAATAGGAACCATGAATGGGACCCTCCAAAATAAAAACAGGATGGGGAAACCAAATTCTCGCAAAACAGATATTTTTAAACTTAAAATAATATCAAATTCATACAATAGAACTATGGCCTATTATTATGACATGATTTTCAGATTACAATGTGGTGATTTTCGATAGCTGCAAGCCTAGGAAAGAAACCATAAAGCCATTCAGTATTCAACGATCGTCATGTGTCTTAGCTAAATAATATTTTAAGATTTGACTATGAGGTAGTTCTTGTTAAGCTTTCTAACCCCTTTAACAGCATATAGTATAAAGAGTTATAACTTCCTGAACTACCACATATAACCTATACCCAGTTTTGTTTTAATTGCAGCTGGATTGGATAATACGAGGTTACACTCAAAATGGAATATGAGTTACTCATAGGATCGTAGGTAACAACTCTCGTTTATGCTAACAAACTCTCGAAAGCTATATTTAGGATTAGATTTATATAGAACAACGATAATGCATGCGAAAGAGAGATTAATTACAGTGCCGATACTGGTATGATTGGAACCAACTCTCTCAGTTAACGAACCCGCTATTCAGGTAATGGATAGTTTACTGTAGGGACCTTCCAAGATACTGTTCGATATTCTGTTCATGTGATGAAGATATTTCATTCATTATTAGAAATATTATTCTTAATAGATATTATAAACCTCGCCGCGTCGGCATTTTACATTATGATGTACTGCTAAATACTGCCTAATATTTATACAAGTTGATAAACTCAAAAAGATATTTTCATATTTTAAAGTAGTAAACCAGCATGTTGTGAACATAAAAAAAGAAATCATCAACAAGACAATACTGATGTAACAAGCAAAAACATCACGAACCATAGTACAAAAATTACTTATGACAAAAGGTTGAGATGGAGGCCCACACGTCAAAACAAAACGTAACAAGCTCAATTTCCGATTGAGACTATTGTATTTTATACTACACAAGCGTAGTATGCATAATAATTCTATCCCAATTATCCCTCAAATAGAAACGTAACATTTAAAATAATTTACTAATTTTTAGCCATTTAGACTTAGGCTCGCCAAAATTATGGATCGGCTAGAGAAAAAGATAGAGAATAAAAAAATACAAACCTCTTAATTTCTATTAAGACTGGCAACGAACTCATCATCCTAAGTTTCAAGTGGGTCTATTCACACCGACCTGTGCATTCTGACTGTAACAAACAACATTCCTATGACTTGCAAACGGTTTCAGGATAAATCGCATGGATATTTTAATAAATTTGTACGACAGATGACGACAATTGACACCCCTAACGTAACTCGGCATGGGCTGAAGAGAAGTTGGATGAGGGACTTCCTAGTCCGATTAAATAGTTTACATTAATGTGAGGAGGATACGGGGTGCTATATCCCTTGTGCCAAATCATGTCATACCTCAATAGTAAATCTCATTATAATCATTTTGCAGGTGCAAATAAAAAAAATATATATAAAGATAAAAAACTATTAGTACGAAAATGGATATTATAAAAATTAAAGGTCTTATTTCTACAAAGCTAAAGAAGAATACTGGTCACAACAGCCTTGCCATAATAGTAGAAGAGCCCAAGAGGAGGAAAAAGTCAGTTATTTCATTCAATTATTTTGGAATTTAATGAAAACTATTTATAATTATTAGTCAAATTAGTCTGCCAAGTATACGAAGGAGGAATAAAAAATGCCAGCTTTTTCAAAACGTTAAAAATAATTATTTTTTCATTCGGAGCTCTGTATCATTAAAACTACCAACAACAATAGAAAATATAAGAGAATACAATTTAAAGTAGATTAAATTTGCTAACCTGTAACCTCTAATCGAGCTATTTGCGTTCAATAGTTCTCGAGATATAGCTTTTTAAAAAGCAATATTTCATAAAAATGGTGTACAGAACGTACTGAAAGATAATAAATAAAGTTAGTGACTTTATTTTAAAAAATCTATATCTCAAAAACCATTTGACGCACATCACTGTTAGCACTCAAATTCAAGCTTGTTTAATGTATTATAAAGTGGTTTATGGTGTATATCTTCGTATAAATTGTAGTTTTCATGATATTTGCTCAAATAAATTAATTTATAGTTGTTCGAACCAATTTTCTTTTACCAAATTTATATTCATGTGCGAATATCAGAAAAACTATTATCTCTACGAAGATAAGTGTCATAAACTACTTAATAGAAAGCTAAATTTTTCTTTATTTTCATTGCTGGAAGACATATGTTCGTCTTATGGATCTACAGATGTATTTTTTCAAAAATCAAACATTTTATACGAACAACTAGAAATTAAACTACTACTCCTACAAAGATAAAAGTAATAAACTATTTTATAGTAAATTTAACTAGCTTTAATTTAAGTGCTAGCAGATATCTTTATGTCATATGGGTATCTGAAATAAAGTTTTTCCGTACTCAAAAATATAGATCAATTTATTTTAGCAAATATCATGAAAACTACTATTCCTACGAAGGTAAAGGTCATAAACTTCTGTATAGTCCGTTAACCTAGCTTTAATGTGAGTGCTAATAGACATCTGTACGTCTCATAGTTCCTGAGATATATATTTCTCAATATAAATTAGCTAACTACTTTCAGTACATTTTTAAGAAATATTGCTTTTTAAAAAGCTATATCTCGTGAACTATTCCACGTAAATTGCTCTATTATTATATATGTCAACAAATTTACTCTCCTTTAAATAAAGTTATTTTAGATTTTCTAGTGTCGTTGGTAGTTTTTAAGTTATAGAGCTCCAAATGAAAAATTAATGTTTTGAAGGTTTTGAGATAGCCGCCACTTTTGATTCCCCCTACCTATAGTGGCAGACTCATCAGTTTTTATTAGTAATTATACATAGTTTTCATTAAAGTAATAAAAAATTAGGGTGAGATAACTGCCTTTTTTCAATCCGGCTCTTGTACAATAGGGATTTACCATGGAAGGGTCATACCACGAAGCATGTAAGAAATCAATGCGTCGTCCGCATGTCGTCCGTTTCAACAGAGCAACTAAGCAGAAGGATTCCATTTCCCGTGGAATGGATCCGGCGACAGGCATGGTGATCAGTTGGCTGCTGACCACGAATTGCCTAGAGTGTAATAATATTTTTTTTTTTTTAATAATTTATTTATTGTTATTTACAACTGTATACAGAATCTACCCACTGATAGAGCTCCAAAAAACATTTCTAAAGGAGAAGATCTCGAGGCCATCTTCTTTTCAGACACCTAGGAGGATTATTAGGTATTGAAGGAGAAGAAACGAGTTGGTTTGGGTGGTTGGGAAGTTTATTATGGAAGGATTGGTATCTGGTTCTGGCCAAGAACTCATGTCATTAGGTTCCCTGTTTTATTTATTAATTATCTATATGAAAGATTTTTTCTAGACAAATTTAGCTGATCGTTTTATCACAACAAATGCTAGTCCAACTTCGATCGAGTTACCTACCTTAAACATATATACATAATATACATGAATATATAATATATCACATAGTATATATATATATATATATATATACATACTATGTGATAGATTGCACATGAGAAAAAGCGATTCTCAGCGACCTCTCTCTATCGATTTCAGTAGTAATCCACTTTATCATAGCTAATTATATTATATGCATAAATATAACTGTGGTAACTTCGCATATTTCAAGTTCGTGTGCAGACATTACCTTAAGAGATATTGCGGGTTGCCTACCCTCCGCCTTGCAACCATCCTTGCTCAAGCCTGGCTCATTTCCAATCTGGTCCAGATTTCAAATGTTAACCAGTTCCAAATATCATGTTTTTATCAGGGGGCGTAGCTCAGATGGTAGAGCGCTCGCTTAGCATGCGAGAGGTACCGGGATCGATGCCCGGCGCCTCCAAAAATTTTGATTTCGATTTTTTAAATAAGTCTTTTGTTATTTATTATAAATAAATAAATAATTAATTTTCTTTATTAGTATTTTAGTTCGCTTTTTGGCACATTCTTAGACCGTGATTTTTTACTGTTGTACTATACTAAAGTTTGATCTAAAACTTCAAAATCAATATTTATATAGTACATATACTTACACGGTAATGGGTAGCACATTGGTAAGGCAATGGACTACTAACTTCAAGAACCCCGGTTCGAATCCAGTTGTAGCAGATAATTATTATCTGTTACCTGTAGCCATTGAATCAGCCCTGTGGGTTCTTTTTAATTGGATAAAATTTGGCAGTCGAGAGTGATTCTGACCAAATCACCTTCTTGCACTACCGTTTGTCTAGTAACAGTACTTTCTTATAAAGTACTGCATAAGAAAGTACTACACCCCTGACTCTTCATGGGCTCTAGTGGTACAGATTTAATTTTAATTTAGTATATACAATAGTGAATTATAGTATTGCCAATTTAGAAAACAAATTAAAAAAAATTATCTAATATCAAAACATATGCTCGTTGTTATGTTATTGACAACTATTTATATTCATTTTAAAAAGTAAACTCATAATGTGTAAATTAAAATTCATTTTTCGCGTGGTTAATGATGAGAACACAGAAATTGCGTTCCTCCGGGATAAAAACTTTCGAAAGGCTATATAGGGATATAGGGATAGCTATAATAAACTATAATATAGGGATCAGCTAAATGGGAAAATAAATGAAGAAGAGGAACGAATCCAAATTTTCTAACATCGTATGTAGCAGAATTTATGTAGCACACTCAGCTTAAAGAAAAAGATACATTTTCTCAAATTCTAGCAGATATAAAAAATTTTTGGTTAGAAATAAATACAAATTCATTTTCTTTATATAAACACGTGTTTTTTAAAATTTAAAATTATTTAATTCAAGTGTCGGTATTATAATTAACAAGTACAATGAATTTTAACTGAGATCAACTGATAAAAGTTAATCCATACTGTCTACTAGGTTTTTCATAGCCCCAAATATTTTTCGACACATGTCTCTTACCGGTAAACTGTAATTATTACTGTCACTGCTATTCTTTAAGTTATAAAAAATTGAGTATTTATTATAATAATTATTATTATTAATTTATTATAAAACAAGTTAACAAGTTTTTGAATCTTTTTTAATCCGTACGAGGTATGCTAAAAACTACCGATAAATGCTAATAAATTCTGAATTGCGTTAGTAATTATAATAAATAAACCTTTTTAGGACGTGAAAATAAGGCTTTACTAAACTCATAATTGAACTAACTGAAAAATTAACACAAAAATAAAGTAGGGCAAATCAAAACATATGGTAGTACTAATGACAGAAGAATTAAGAAAAATAATAACATATGATAGTATTAGGTATTAAGATATTTCATCACAGTAATAATTGTTTAAATTTACATTACTTTACCTAAATTTAAGATCAGGTTAAGATTGAGATTCAAAATAATATATTTCTTTAAACCTTTCTCCTTTAAGAAGAATAGTGATGTTTAAAATTATGTTCTGCGTTTCGGCTAATACACCGTCCTCAGGAACGAAATTTCAGTTGCTTATTCCAGTATTTTTTATGCTTCGCTATTCGTATATTTGAGGATGTGTATCCATTAATTAAATACTATTGAAACTTTAATATCAATTAGTATATTGATTAAGTGATAAGAGGGTAACTATAATAATGGTAACAGCAAATTTCACACTGTATAATAGTTTGTAAATAGAATAAGTAATATGTTTTTCTTATTCTTCAGAATGAGATAAATCGATTGGTGTATAATAACTATTTAATTAGGATATTCCCCAGGATACATTTTGGGGGATATAACCTAAATTAATTGTAATTTAATGTAACGCTAGTATAAGTATTTGAAGTGGGCAGTATTTTAAAATAAGTGAAGAATGGTGATATAACAAAATACACCTTTACTCTCGAATCAATTAATACACAATTTATGATATATGCCAAAGGGGTTGTACAGCCGGAGATGGACAAAAATTAGCTATAATTGTAACTAACAGCTAAAATTGTCATGGAAACAACCCTTATTCATGAATGAACCATTGATAAATAAATGTATCCATGAATATTTTAGCTATTAGTTTCGACTATTTCCAATTTTTCCCAACTCTGTGTACAATAGGTTTACTCGTTGGTATATAATTTTGATTATTTGGTTACATAAGGCAATAAAAGGTGTTGTTTACTTGATGAGCTTTTGAGATTTTTAGGGTGCCTTGTTGTTCTCTTCTCTCCTTCATTCTGCCTCTTTCCCTTCGCCTGGGGGTGTAGATTATTCACTTATGGTGAATTGTTGATCTCAGCCAAAAAAATGATTTGTAATGAAAAAATAATTTCCGGGAAAAAAGAAAAGGAAACTAATGATACTAATTAAAATAAACGAATAAAGCGTATATAAAAGGATCTCTAGGATCAGCCTTCAGTCTTCGTGATATAGGACACTGCACCTTTAACTGTTGGTACATCGGAGTGGAATTTTGTAAATCTTTTTTTGATGAAATTATCCATCGATTCTACTTGCAGTTCACGACACACACTACAAACTCGTACACTTTATCTTCCAAGGTAAAGGAGGTTATGAAAGGATTTCTAGATGGCAGTGATCATACCGACTTGTAACAGTTATTTCACGGCCCTCAAGATCAAAATCCCCTCCTCGCCTGCTAATATTTTTTATTAAACATTTAATTCGCATTGCTTTAGAATTTGAGTTCTTAAGTTTTAACAAATTTACCTTAATTTTAAATATATATCTCAAATATTAATACTGATATGAGTTCTCCATGTTAACATGATTACATGTTTTTGGTTGATTACATTTCTATAACGAACTTCTTACAGTTTGACTATGTTTAATTGGAATGCTGGAATTAGTCGGACCGGCTTGGTGACTATGCATAACAAAAGTTATGATGATACAGTTAAGGTATGATGCATAAGTTAAGATATGATGATACAGTTATGGATCATGATACCTAGCTCCATACGTAAACCATATGGAACAATAGAAAAAAACAATTATTGTAAATTGCGATAGATAATAAATCAAGATTTACTCTGTGACCTTTCGTTCGTTTATTTAATTCTTTCTAGAGACCTATCGTAACTGGTGCCGAAACCCGGGAATCATTAGATACGTAAAAATTATTTTTGGGACCGCAAATTTTACTTAATCGTTTTTCCATATCGATTCTCAAATTTCTAGTAATTCTAACTCGGCATGAGTCCAATTGTAAAAGCCCCAGTTTTAAATGTAGACAGCCATGGAAACGTAATCCCAGTGATCGTGGAGCACCACGTGACTCAGTCAGAGACCGTAGCTCAGCCAATGGCCGAGGTTCATCCAGTACTGGAAGAAATGCCAGCTCTCCCTGCACATATTTATATATATACACACTCTATAATATACATATATAATATACATATATAATACACATAGTATAATTTTATATTAATATTAATTTTCGTAAATTAGTTTCTTTTCGTTTTCATAATTTACCTATTTTATTTTATCTAAAAGGCCTTTCTATTTTACTTTATTTATTGTTTTATTCATCTTTATTCATTTTAGTTTAAGTTTTTTTATAAATGTTAGATTAACAAAATAAATTTTTATGTCCGAACCAGTTTGTTTTTGTTCTTTTAAAGCTTTCCAACAAAAATACATAGTCAATTTAAGGTTACTTTAAGCCTAACAAATAATTAAAATATAAGTAAAATAGAAAATATACACTGAACTTAGTTTTTATTTATTATTTATTATTATTATTAATGAACCTTTTTAATTGATCAAGGAAAATATAAATAAGAGTAATTCAAAACCACATTTGCTGCTTGTTCCTATTTTAATGATGAAAGATGAATCGTTATGTACACTCCTTATTGGTATAAACAATAATGTTTATTCTCCAACAAATAGTACAGATTATACAATTATCATGCAAAAAAATAAGTTCATTTAGCCGAACAAAACACACACATCAATAATTTTTTATCTAATAAATCGAATGAACGAATAATGAAACATAAAATGAGTTAAATATAAAAATAGGTTTAAAAGAAATATACTAGTGAAATAAAAATGTTTATAATAATTTCGACAGTAGCAAACCCATTTCAAACAGTTCGCTGACGCCGACTATTGGGGTTGAAGAAATTAACAATCTTGCCATCACACACACAAGATAATTTATTATTTACTGTTTTTATAAATAATCAATTTAAATAATGAAACATGTATAATAACCACAATCCATTGAAATTATTTGTAACTTTTTCTAGTTACGTACCAAATAAATTAATAGTAATCTGAATAAATTTGGGGTTTTAAACGGATCTACACATTTTCCAGTCCAAATTATAACAATAATATTAAAGACGTCAGGATTGCTAAGGGCCAACGCATACTGGTCGTCTTCGGAGGTACCCTCAGAACAATCCCCTTCATTTATGTTGATAATTTTGTTGAATATCTAATTATATATCCTGGATTTACTCACGATTGTTAGAAAAGGAGAACCGGTCAAAATAAACAGCACTCAAATTCAATTATTCTATGATGAGGTGTAGATAGTTGACCGTAGATTAATGATTGGAGAAGTTTGTCAGGTGGTGCGGTCAGCAAAGAACAACATAAATAAACAAAACCATATTTATTTATTTTATGCCGACGTTTCGACCTAAGTTTCAGGTCTTCATCAGGGCTATAGAACAAAAGAGATAACAACAACATTTCAATTGTATGTTATTCTAAATGTTGTTGTTATCTCTTTTGTTCTATTGCCCTGATGAAGACCTGAAACTCAGGTCGAAATGTCGGCATAAAATAAATAAATATGGTTTTGTTTATTTATGTTGTCCTTTGCTGACCGCACCCCCCGACAAACTTCTCCAATCAATTATTCTATGGTGAATATTTACAATAAGTGTAGACTGTCTATAATAATTGAAACTCCAGCAAACATAATAATAATAGTCCCTTGGTACTTTGGCAATAAGAATAAGAGATTTTTTTGTAAAAATAACACTTTGGCCATACAATCCGCTTTAGCTTACATTATCGAGGCGCGGTTGAAACAACGAATTGGAACCATCTTAGTAAAGACATTTCTCTCACTCTTATATTTATTCTTAGAGGAATGATTTTACGAATAATGCAAACATATCAGAATTTTTTATAAAATCAAATAGCCCGACAATTTGACACGTTTCGTAGGTGTAAGAATACTACATACCAAAAATCAAAAATTAGAAAAACGTATTGAGTGTAAAAATCCTTTGAATTAATTTACGAAGCAAAATAGTAAAAAATAAGGCAGTAATTTATTTTGGATATTCCGTCCAATTTACGGGTACCGTAGACCTAGTTTTATGGATGAAATTATATAATTTATTTTACATTGTTTGATTATGTACATTTTATTTATTTATTTGTCTATTTATATCTTATAGAGATTTTATTTATCTACTTTTATTTTGATTTATTTTTTATAGTTTTTAATTTTTGGTATGGATGAGTTCAATTAGCACTATTACTCATTACCAAAGTTTGTGGCAGATTGTACTACTTATCAATAAATAAAGTAATTATAAAAAAAAAAAAAAAAAGAATTAAACTGATTTATACAGTCTACATTGAAGGAGAAGGATGAGGAAAGTAGAAAAAGGAAAATTAAAGAATGTTGCATCTTATTCATCTATTCTTTTTTCTTTGTTTACCAATTTACAAGAGAATCCTTAAGATGAAATGTTACTAAAGAAATTTATTATCTTCTGTACACTTGTAAAACATTAAGCAGAAGAGTATTCCTATACGAATGCCATCAGTATTCACTTACCGAGTAATCTTCCCTTAATTGGAAACGGTTGATAACGCTACGACTCTCTCAGAGTCTCACTCGCTGGACGATGTTGAAAGATCTTGCCTTTCCAACGTAGACATTTTCTGTTTCCCTGTAGAACTTCTAAGGTAATGGTGGCAAAGCTAATGGAACGAACAAACAATGAAGCTTAAATTGGCGAACTGTTGGTTTCACGTGAAGTGAGCTTAAATCTCCAGACAGTTGAAGAGTAGGAATGTTCATTGCTTGGCTTCGACTCGGGTACAGCAGCCTTACACACGGCTATCTGATGCATAGAGAATTCTTACCAAAGTCCCAGCGTTGCCAAACAGTATTAACTCTAAAACATTCATTGAGGAGAGGCCACAGTACAAGTGAGAAACGTCGAAATTCGAATGTCCTCGGCCTCTAGCCAAGGAATTAGACAGTCAGAAAAACCTCCCCCGCAATTATACACTTAATAAAAACAACAGAAATCTACAATCTAGGGTGAATTTTCAAGAGAAAAAAATAATGCTCTGCAAATTTCCACCCCCAAAAAATTATATATATATATAACTTACAACTGTAAAAAATATTTTTATTTGCCCTGAAGGAACTAACGGAGGGACATCAATCAAAGAGCGCATAATTTAAATAAATGCAGATTCAGATATTTACTCTTTTATTCGGTATTAATAAGATCCGAAGAAAGAATCACTTATACTTTTTTATCACTGTCAACTATCAACTATAATAATACGGCCATCCGCAGGGGACTTAGAAGTGACTTTTTTTTATGTTTATGAACCTCTTTCTGGATATTTCTGACATACGCAGGGGTTATCTACAGGTTATCACCCTATTCTAACCATGGTGGGGGGTCCAGTTTTCATTTTGTGGACCCTATAATATGGAAATAAAAATCCCCTGCCGAATTCGAACTGACACCGCTGCTGTTACGAGGCAGTCGAAGTTTGCTTACAATCTGGCTACAAGAAACCATATAGCATTTGTAGGTTGCCTAGCAACAATAGTTTGTTTCAAGAGTGCACTATGTACGTTCATCTGGCAACGTTATATTAAAAAGATGAAATATTCTTTCACTTTGCTTTACAAAATATATTGATAGAATCATTTCGAAAATTAAAAATGTGCCCGATTCCTTAAAAGAGAGGAAGAATTGTAAAAAAAAAAATAAAAATACGAATTATAGAACATACATGTCTCCAACGTAACGCTTCGTTGTTACAAAGAGGTAAGCGAACTACGTAATACATAAATCCATCTTAATAAATAGTTATCTAAAGCAGGATCGCAACCCATATGAAAGTTTTCTGCCACCAACATAGGAGATATTCAAACTTTCGTCGCCGTGACTACCACTGTCTGCTCATTCAGCGTAATCTTATTTCACAAATAAAATAATAATTTATGAAAACTCCATTTCTAAAAAAATAAGTGTGGACCAACACAAATATATAAATATTTCAAATATTTAATGACTAAAAATTTAATATACATCATCATCTGATAAATTATCACATTCGACCGACAAAGGATGAAGAACAAGCTCTATGAATAGATATACAATACAATGAACAGAAGATATTCACCATAATGAACAGTTAAAAATAAAAAATTAAGGCTTAGAGGTTAGGACCATGAAAGTCTCCGGTTCCACGTGATAATAATAATGTATTCTACCGATATATCCTAGGATTTGAATAGAGAGAGTACAAAAAATGATACAGAAATAAAAAATACATCACCATAGTTCGAGAGTTGGATTTCATACATTCACTGCACAACAATAAAATAATAAAAATAAATAAAACAATGGAAATGAAAGAATAAGTTGTTGACGAAACGAGTTGCTCAACAAAAAAAACAGCAAGGGATGTGGGTCATTGTCATCAGAAGTTGCGCCATATCAACAAGCACACGCCTCCTTAATTAACGTAACTTTTTTTTGTTGGTGCAATTTTTCTGCATATTAACCAAGTGTCGCTTCTTCCTTCCTTGACGTTAGCTCTGAAGGTCATGTTGATAGTGATGTACACAAGCGGTCGCCAAAGAGGTGGTTCGCAGAGAAATTTTCGCTGGTCCTCAGGAAAATGTGAAATATGCTTGCTCATCCAGTTAAGTTAAGTTTTAAGATGCATTAAAACATAATTCAATTCATAACAATTCGTGAAAAGTTATAAAAACGCTACTTCATAGAATAATGCCATTTCATAGAATAACGCCACCGTAAATAAGTTGTACTGCTGTAGCTGCATTGTTCAAATAACATGTTTTGTCTCGTCGTTTGTTTCTTTTTGTTTAGTGGCGTAAAACATCATGGGTCATCAACGCCTTTAGTTATTCTTGGTTATATTTGTTCTATATATTTTTTTTTTTATTATTTGTTCGAAGTTATATTTGTGACAGCAAATCTCCTGATTTTAAAAACCGCAACACCAATTCCACCGTTTTATTTTCATCCCCAAGGATTTTTGTGATATTTGGGCTGAACACCAATGAAAGATGCAAATTCCTCAAAAATACGGTTTGCGATAAGAAACGAGTGAGTGAGCCTCGTGTCCTTTCGCACTCTTCTAATGTTTCACTCTCCTGCATGTCGTATATGCATATCAGTTGATGAATTTATTTAAAATTCTGATTCAATTCATCACAACTTATTTACGTGAAAAGACCTTTTCATCTGTCAGAGCCTTCAAACCACGGTACCGATACTCAGCTTGAAATATATGCATTTCTCCGTCTTGCAGTAACAAAATTGGATCCAAATATCTATAATCATATTTCAAGTAAACAGGCACATCCACCACAATAGAAATGAATAATGCTAAAAGTTTGATACACTGAAACCATTTTTTAATTGTTTTGTTTTTATAGTTTTTTTTTTATTTATTATGGTTTATTAATAAAGCTTTTATAATTTGGTAACAATTTATAGCTTTATTTTATTGACTGGATACATTTTATGAGTTCTTAAATCGCATTTTTTAATAATAAATATATTTAACACTTAAAAAATCCTATTAGTGGTCCACGGGATTTAAATTATGAATTTCCTAGTTCGTGAGATCAAAATGTTTGGCCACCACTGCAGTGGGTTCAGGTGAAAAAAATAGAGGTAGAAAAAATAATTCATCTGATTAATATTCAGCCAGAACTTTTTGGAGAAAAGTTAGATACCATGTTTTTAAATTATATCATAAAGAATAAGATGGAAGTATTCCTGTTTTCTGTGCTTGTATGTAAGTTGTAACACTTGCGAAGAAGGCCATAAGAAGCGAAAAGGAGAGTAACGTGTCAAAAGGAGACATAACTTGCTCATTGTATGGGCCATGTTTTGAGCAAACCAAACAACTGACCTTTAAATTAGACGTCTCAAATTACTCAGTAGTATACCGTGAGTGTTTTTGAACAATTTGAGTTCAAAATACTAAACAAATATTTTACTATATTTCATAACCTAACTAAATGATACAGCATTGTGGCTTTAATATCTGTTTATGTTCGTACATGAGGTACAATTCGTACAAGGTCAATATCGTCTACATCAGTGGTTCCCAAAGTGGGCGCTGCGAAATATTCAATTCAGAAATTTTCTTAGAATTTCCAATTCTCAAATTTATGCGCCAAAAATCGAGTACGCTGACGAAATTACGAGAATTTAGCAGCTTTCGAGTCTTTGAAGGTGATTGTCCAGTCTCAATATGGATATTATCGAAACAATTGAAATTAGATATTTTATATTATCCCAAGGAAAATAGTATATGTTTTTAATTTTTCGCTATTAAATGGGTAATCGCTTTTAATGGGTAAAGTTTTTCAATTTTTCAAGAAATTAAAAAAAATTGATTTTTTAGGGAGCTCCAAACCAAAAAAGATTAGGAACCTCTGGTCTATATATTGACTGCTTTATGAATATATTGTAACAATAATACAGACACGTGTGCTATACCAGCATATACTAAATTCAATAATATTTGTCAAGTAAGGTAAGCTGTATGTTGATATAACGTAATCAATGGCAGTTGGTTTCATTAACTTATAATGATTCGTAACAATCTTGAGGTTTTATAACCAATCTTAGCTATGGCTTTGATATAAATTATACATTAAATTTTTAAGAAACGTATTAACCATTACAAAGTGTAAGGTATTGTAAATATCAAACATTTACATGTTAAATATTAAGAAAAATGACATTTAATTCACTATCTAAGACATCATAATAGGATCCAATCACCTCCTGAAAACTATTCCTCATATTCCAACCTTATTTCTAAACAATAATCCAATACGATTCTATCCGTACGTCAAAAACCTAGGTGTCACCATAGACCAAACAGGTCCAGGAGAGGAAAAATAACGTCTCCAATATTTCTCGTCGTACCTTACCCACCCCCTAAAATGTTTAAATTACCTTCGTTACCTACTTGCTTTTTGAAACCCATAAGTACCTGGTTAACTCTCCCAATATTCCCTCACTTTGACTATTATTGTGCGATTTACGAGGCTAAATTAAAATCTTTGGGGTCCCAAGGACGCCTCTGTCACCCGATTTTATGAAGAGTTGAAATGGCTTAACCCCTCCTTTCATCATAAATATTTTCTTTTTCCCTTCCTTTGTCCATCGTACATCTCTGAAATCCTTCAATTAAATCATCAGTGCATTCCCGCAACACCCGCACACGGCCTTCCGACTTACATATAGATTTTTCCTCATCCGTTCTTCTTTCCCATGAATTCTATTCCCTACTCCATTCGTTGTCCTAATACCCTTCCAATCTTCAAATCCCGTATTTGCACCCACCTTCTGATCTCCCATTTTCAGAAGAATAACAATTTATTTTGAAAACATAGTTTCAAATAAGATGTAAATAGATAAAGAAAGAAATAATAGTTATCATAAATATTATTAGAAATTTTTATTATTTATTAAGTGTATAAGGATATTAGTATTATAATTTATTTTATTTTAGTGGAATTATATCCATAAGATTAATTATTTGTTAGAAGATTTATTTTATTTCATTACCTTTTCTGTTGGTTTGTTTATCTTCTGTATTTGATGATTCTATTTACTTTTTTAACTTGTAAATATGTACATTAACAGTAATCGTACCTTTTGTTTATTATTTTTAGTTTACTTGTATTTGATTCTTTTTCATTTTTTAATAGAATTTAGTACCTTATGATTTATAATATGATATATAGTTGTATTATATTTTTATTTTATATATTCTTTAATTATTATTGATATTTTTTGTCTTATCAAATTCATAATTATATAATTTATTAATTTTTTTGATTTTTGCTAATGAAATAAAGAGAAAAATTGACAAAAATGTAGTTATGATAAATAATTTTTTAAATGCTTGAACTGAGTGGAGGAAGGTTACAAGCATTGTTGTGATAAAAGTTTTAAGGAATAGTGTCTGCAGATAAATAAATTTGACAGTGTTTTGATTGATAATTGACTAGTTAGGTAATTAAACATATGTGGGATAAATTTATTAACAAAAAATAATTTTACCTAATGGTTTTAATGTTTCATAGATATTAATGTTTTTGACCTGGGCAGAATATCCTGCATGAAGTTTTAAAGTGGTTTATATTATATGTTTTCAAAGTGGTATTGAGGTAAGGTAAATTATAAATAATAATGTTAAGTATTTTAAATTGTTTGTAGGATCATACATGTAATAGAAACTTTTTGTAGTAGATTGTCCCTGAAGATGGCCGGATTGGCCGAAACGTTGGACGTATAAGAGAAATAAAAAGTTTTGAGACTATAATGGATAGAGTTTGAATTATTTATTAAAAAATTACCAAACTCAAGAAAATATTAAGATTATAAATTCATAATTATAATTATACTTATAATGGTTTATGATTTCATTTTTATTTTGAAAATTTTGTATTTTACTCTAAGGCTCTAAGGCGTAATTCTGACTCCTGTAATATTATTCTAAAGGGATCAGACCGAGGATAAATAAAGAATATTATTATTATTAAAATAAATAAAAAACCTTAGTTATTTAACTCCTTAGTAAAATTGCTGATAAGGATGGAAAAGGATCTTGTATTCCAATTATGTTTTAAATAAATCTTCGGATGTTGTAATAATATTTTTGGCATTATTAATAGTTTTTCTCATTTTTTTGATAACTTCAGTAGATGACTAGCCTCAAGTTATAATTGCTTGAAATATAGTAAACTTTAGAGGTCTTTTTCGATCTTTGTCACAGAATATTAGACATTATTGGGGCAAAACGTCGTTCAGATAAAATATAAACAAATTAAATGAAAAGAAAAATAATTTAATTCTTTGATAAGAACATGAACATGACACGGGAGATTACAGATACATAATTAGTAGTATGAACATTAAAACGACACAAGGGGTTTCATTACATCGAAATGTACTATGAATAATGATTCACACTCTTCATAATGCACGATGACAATTCGTAGATAAACAAACCATTAACATGTTCATACCTAATCTGAATCCACACTGTTCATTCTGCTAGGTCTTATCGGAGACGTATTTAAATTAAGTATACGACTGGAATGTTACAGCAACTTTGACTAACGGGAAGATTATACTATCAAAATTATACAATTATTTACCATTTAGTTAAATACGGCTCTAAACTGACTATATCATGTTTAATCCAGTGATATTAGAAATAATATTTGTATAACTATCTGTTGGTTAATAAATAAAACTAGATTCGAGAGACAAGGTTTTTATTACTCACAAAACTCATTACATTACATTCACACTAGGTACAAGCACACAATCTAGCGGAAAAAAAAAACAAAACAGGGTATACGAACATATGCCTTCTATATTTACTAATAAATTTAGGATTACAATATTAACACTATCATTAAGATAGTCTGATAGGGCTTGTTTCCGAATTTTTATGTACCTATAAGTTTGTTCATTTGAGAAAAAAAAAATATGGGTTTCAATCAAGGAAAAAAACTCACACGTTTTATTTTATATCTCCGATTCTTATTTGTTTAATTAGTCCTGGGTTGTGTCCTTTGGTGCAGGTTATAGATCCCTAAGCCATTGCCAATTTTGGTGTATATTAGCCGTTTTGAAATTATTTCCATTTTTTAAAAGAAATCAAAGGCGGATATTAGTGGGCAGTAGGCGAAAATTTTGGACTAAAATAATTTATTTTTCAATTTTTTTTCGAAAATTCGTATTTAAGGATTTCTTGAGGGGCTAAAAGGGAATGTGATCGCATATATTTGTTCAATTTATGTTACGATATCATAATAATAAAATATACGTAAATGTTAGCAAAGCATTGCCGGGTTTGCTAGTAAAATATAAAAGCAAATATTTATTAACAAATGGAAAAATAAATATTTTTCTATTTTACGATTGTATGATAATAGTCTGATTTTCCATCCACATATCTATGTATGAAATACATTTTAAAGGGAAGTATTGTTAGTATATTGGAAGAATGGGAAGTATTAAAAGTCATCCTGAATAATAAAGAAACATATATCATTAAAATTCATTTATTTATAATCTCCATTTTTTCTTGAGACTGGTAACTTTTTTATAAATAATTCAAATTTTTATCACACTATTTCTTAAACTTTTATCACAACAAATTGTTGTGATAAAAGTTTAAGAAATAGTGTTTGCTGATGAATGATTTTGTCTTTGTTTTAAGTGATATTTGACTAATTAGATATTGATGTTTTGACCTGGGCAGAATAGCCTGCATGGTGTTAGAGTTGTTTAAATTATATGGTTTCAAAGTTGTATTAAGATTGTCCCTGAAGATGGCCGGATTGGCCGAAACGTCGGACTTATAAGAGAAATAAAAGGTTTTGAGACTATAATGGATACAATTTGAATTATTTATAAATTAAAATTCATTTAAAAAAAATTAATATATAACAATAGGTATATGGACCAAAATAGATCGTGCCAAGGAGATGTGGAATTAGACTAAAACATTTTAAATAAATAAAATGAATACAGTCTAATATATAAGAAGAGTCGGGAAAAAATTAGTTATAGTTGAAACTAATAGCTAAAATTGTCATTAATACATTTATTTATCAATGGTTCATTCATGAGTAATGTTTTTTTCAATGGAATTTTTAGCTATCAGTTTCAACTAAATCTAATTTTCGCCCATCCCTAAGATATAGGTCACTAACGAGTTGATAGATTGGTTACAAGAAAATCTTGGAGGAAGGAGTATAATGGAGGGGGTAAGCTGTCAGGTAAAGTGAAGCCAAAAAGGCGGGGTTATGGAGCTTTAAAGGCATGGCAGAGCTGGAGTGAAGGGCATCCGAGAGCCCATACCTACAGGTCATATTGGGACCAATTGATCATACCTTACACGTTCAGTTTCTTGTTGATAATCGTTTTTATTTTTTTGTGACTACTGTTAATTCTCAGGCACCTTTTTGTGATAAACAACACTGTTTTATATTTTAGGGTCAATGTTAAAGCCCAAAAGTTCAGTTTCTTTTTTTATTTTTTTTTTTTAGTTTCATTTTACTTCCGAGTTGTTTTTTTGTTTTTTTTAATTATAAGTTTACTTTCTATTTTTTTTTATCTACAAGGTACTCATATTTTTAAATTTATATTTCAAAATTTGTTTACGTAAATCACAGACGTATAGAAGCTTGTTGTGGAATTGCGTGTAAATATACTTCGATCTGGACTTAAACAACAACATTCTGAACTACAATAGGATTTCGGCCTGAATACAGACTGATAAGGCAGTCTGGAGTCAGTATTAGCAGGGTTTGGACACACCTGGCGTCTTTTCTCACCGTCATTCTGGCTCACCACTCTTCCACAATAGAGTCGATCTGCGTTTTTTCTATTGACCCTCCCCCAACACCAATTCATCGAAGAAGTTCATCTCGGTTTGGTGTTATCGATATAGCCCCCGCACTCCCCCGGCCATCTGTGAGGGGACTACTTTTTTTCTTTCTTTTCATCGAGCTTCATATTTATTTTTGTTTCCTTATTTTTTCTCACCAACTGTAGTACTATTTTTTTGTGTTAAGGATTTTTTTTTTAGTTTGCATATAAATCCAAATATTACTTTTTTTACTACATTATTCATTGGTTTGTTTTTGGTAACAACAGAACAATTAATTTTTAAAAATTTGTTTGTTCATATTTTAATTTTATTAAATTGTATCCATCATTTGGAAGGATTTTTTTCATTACTTCATTTTCTTTATTATTTTAATTTTTTTTATGAGATTAATTTTCAGGGTCTCCTTTTCTTTTTTTTTTTAATTTTCTTTCACCCGAACCACGAAAATTCACTCTGAGGAAGACAATTGTTTTTCAATTGCGAAAAATCCTTTGCCTCAACAGTCACTACTGCTCACGTATAAATATGTCAGTTTATATACTACAGAAACTAATGCTATAATTTCTCGTGCTCAATTTCAAATTGTTGGAAATATCATTTACTACAAATTCGAATCACTTCACATTTGCGATTAAATACATTTATCATTATTACAATTAAATGAATGTGAGAAATCCCTATTTACTTCAACCTGCTTTCAGTGGCTTTACTTACCTTAGATGGAGAATAGGGTTTTGCTACCCCCCAACCCCCGAAGAAAATAGGTATAATTAAATATTGAGGTAATATACACAAACTATTCATTCTGTTAAGTATCTATGACGTTAAACATTTATGCTAAATCCCCAAAAATGTTACAGATAAAACTTTTTTCTCAATATATTTATTGATTTATTATCAATATAAAATATGTTAATCTAATTGTGAATAATTTAAATTTAGCAGCGCATGTAAAGATTGGTAAGATTTGACTGCTTATAATGTAATGATTTGTAAATGGAAAGAATAAAGGACACAGGTTTGTTCGAAACGTCGTTAAAATTTTATAAATAAAGTAAGTTATTAAAGGTTACTTAATTAACTTATTTATTTATAGGGAAATTAATTAAGAGTTTTTACCTAAAAATAAATAATGAATAAAGAAATAGAGGTTTTTAAGCGTACAAGGATTAATTTTATCAAAGTGGGGTGGTAAGTGAATGTTGTGTGATGCGCACATCGCAATTTTTTAAAAATAATTTGCTTAAAAGCGAAATAGAGTCGATCAAGAACACAATCACAGAGCTTTGTTAAAGACGATGGATGCTCGTGAAAATAGCGCTTTAGCACATTTAGCAGGTTAGCACAAATATTCTCAATACTTCTAATATAATTTATTAGACACAAACAATCCTTAAGGCAAATCGTAAACAATGTTATATGACTAAATATAATGTATGTTGCACTCCCAATGCAACACTAACATGATTCGATAATGAAACTGTTGAGAAAATGAATTTTGACGTTTTTTATTCTACTTTACTCATTTTTGCTTACTATCAGATTAGTTGTTAAATATAATCAGTTATTTAATTTATAATCTTAAACACTTTCTTGAGACTGGTTAATTTTGTTAAAATAAATAATTTAATTTCTATGCATTTTAGTCTCAACAGATTTTATTTTTCTTACAAGTCCGACGTTTCGGCCAATCCGGCCATCCTCAGGGACAATCTACTTAATACAATTTTGGAACTAAATGATTTAAAAACTCAACTTCACGCAGGCTATTCTGCCCAAGTCAAAACAAAGGTTGTGATAAGGTTTTAACGAATAGTGACTGTGATAAATGATTTTAATTTTGGTTTTAATGTGAATATTGACTAATTAGACATTGTTGTTGTGACCTGGGCAGAATAGCCTGCATGAAGTTGAGTTTTTAAATCATTTAGTTCCAAAATTGTATTAAGTAGATTGTCCCTGAGGATGGCCGGTTTGGCCGAAACGTCAGATTGTTAAGAAAAATAAAATGTGTTGAGACCACCCATGAAATGGATAGAAATTAAATTATTTATTTTAACATAATCAGTTATGATGTTTCTTAGAAAAAAATCTCAGAAATCTATATTTGTGCAATGCTGCATTCAGAATACGATATTTAAAACAGTTATGGGTTATTACTTTTCATAATCGAAGATTAAAACTGACCATCTTAGTTTTTAAATTTAACATAAAACTATTTTTATGTTATCAAGACCCGAGCTAACACTGAGATCAACTCAATCTAGGCATTACTATTCCCAGCTAGTCTGTCAGTGATGGTGTAAAAAACATTAATTTAAAGTAAGCAATCCCTTTAAAAATGCACTCCTTTATATAGGTCAAATGGCAGTTCCATGCAGTTAAATGATTTATTTTCTACATCATTAATTTTATTTGCTCATTTAAAATAAATCCAATTAGCAAATACAATAAATTATATGGAAATATAGTATGTACATGTATGCAGGCATGAGGGAGACAGACATCAGTGGAGTATCCTCCTGACTAGAATAGACTATATAGTTGCCTTCTAAGAGCAGTAGCGGATCTGTTCTACAGAGGTAAGAGCAACATTATTATATATGTTGGGATACTGTTGGGCAGTCAGTAGGTTTTAAAAAAAAACCTAAAATATATTTTAAATTTAATATATTTTACATTTTGACCACTTAAAAACATTTATCTTACTACCACATAAACCTAAAGTAGAAACGATTGGAGGAAGATGGTCCGGGTGGTGGTCAATAAATGTTTCAAAATAGTAAAAGAAAAACTGCTTATTGTTAACCAACGTTGGTTAACACTCTGCAAGGGTTCATGACGAAGTGTTGTGAGTTTTTCTTTTTTATGTGTAACTTATACATGTCCGATTACGGATTGATAAGTATGCTATGTGAGATAGCAACCTGATGTATTTAGGCAGCATAGATAAAGTATTTCTCTCTCTCTGATACCTTTATTTACCCCCACTCGAACTATCCAATATATACATATATTGTATACTCAGTATACAAAGTACTCCAAAAGGTATGATTGTCCTTTCTGTCGAGAGTTTTCTTAAATTTATAATGACACTTGATGGGATAAAAGTCTTGCGTTGAAAAAGTCTTATTTGATAGAAAAGTCGACTTCATAACCTCTTCAGTTGGTCCGACCGTAGCTCAGTGGTTGAGACACAGTCTTGCCAATTTGATGTCTATTGGCGGTGCCGGTTCGAATCCTGCCTGGGGCGTTGACTTTTTTCATTGAGTGGCGGTCCCACAAAATGAAGAACTTTGACCCCCAACCATGGTTAGGCAGTATAGGACTCCAATGGGAGTCTTGGCCGGAAAAAAAAACCAAAATAAAAACCTCTTCAGTTCTTATCTAGCACATTATTTGACTCAACATTTTCAATTGAAAAGAAGTATATTCAATGAAGAATTTTCAATAGAAAAAAAGAATAATAAAATAAATTATATATCAGTGATTTTACCGATCTAACGAATTCTAAAGGCAAAACAAAAAAACCTTTTTTTTTTTTTTTTTTTGTATTTGGACAATATACACGCAACCGGTGTGGAAAACCGAAGTAGTATAAGGAACAAAATCATTGGAGAATCCAATATCCTTTGAGAATACTTCTTTGTAATTAAGATATTTCTGCAGTCATCATGACCTGAATTTGAATCTCGTCAGGCGGCCTAAATACGAAGGCGGTGTCTTACTAAAAAACATAAAACAAATGTTTTAGGTTTTGATGATTTATGACTTCGGAATAAAAACCATTTGATATATATCTCTCTATATAATATATTTGAGTCTTCTTTATAAAATTTAGCGATTTAGCATATGCCCGAAGGATTCAACTTAAATATCTTTAACCGCATGACACTGTATTCTGCAGCCTCAAAGAGGCTTGAGAATTCCTCAAAAGATCTTAGATACCATTTCATTCAAGCAGACATTCTTTAATATCCTGTACAGAACTAGCGCAATTAGTGTGCCCCTGAGCAATCGGTTTTAAGGCAGATAATCGCCATAGTGTCGATCTAATTTTAGTTGTGGAGGACACGCCTCTCTATTAGGAAGTGGTGACAGTTCATGCGGTGGTAAAAGGTTAGCCAGCCACACTTGTTCTCCATCAAGGACTCCAAACAAATATTCGGCTCCATTCTCTTCTGTATCCTTATAGATGAGGTAAGGTTGCCAATATCAGTGAACTGTCCTTATCAGAAGTGCAGGTTTATGAGAGATGTACCGCTTGTTGATGATATGTACAAAACATAGAAATTAAATAATATCCATAAACGTGTGTGTTAACGCCATAATATATAATTACCTTGTAAATAATTGTAAATAGTATTTGAGTTTTAATAGTGTTTAATTTAGTTATATTTATTTTTATTTTTATTAGATTTAATTATTTGAAAAGAAAAATGTAATTATATTTGTGTTATAATGAATAATAGGGACAGTTGTTAAGAGTTAAATACCGTTGCTAAGAGGCGTCACCTAGCAACGGACCGACCATCTTAGTTTTTTATAGCAGTTCTGGCTAATTAGTGGCCATGGTAGCGTCTCAGCAGCCCTGTTGCCCTTATAGTTTAATAGTTTAGACATTTTTGAGTGTTTTAGTCGTCATTACAGTTCGAAATCAGACCTTTTCTGTGTTTTCACTTTAATATGAGTTCTGGATAATTAATGGCCATGACCGTGTGTAACTCAGCCCTGTCTGCGTTCATTTTGGTACTATTTATTGACATTTTGAGTGCGTTAACAGACATTACAGTCCGAAACCAGACCTTATCTGCGTTTCAACTTGAATATAAATTGTTAATTGGTCGGCTCGCCTGGTACATTGAAATAATTGAACCTTGTCTGCACTTAGTGGGTGTCAGTGTGGCCATCTTGGCTTTTGGATGTTTGGACTATCGATGAGCCACTACACCAGCCTTGAACCAATTAGCTACAGAGCTGCGACTTACACATCTCGGCAGCACTCTTCCTCTGACCTATCGGAGTTGTAAATTAGTTTCTTTTCGTTTTCATAATTTATCTAACTATTTTATTTTTACTTGTATTCATTATTAGTCATCTTTTGTTTATTTTAGTTTTAGATTTTAAATTGACCAAATAAATGTTTAATCCGAATCAGTTTGTTATTTGTTCATTTTAAAGCCTTCCAACAAAAAGACATAGTCGATTTGAGGTGGCTTTGACAGTTTGTGTTGACTTATTTGTTCATTATTCATATTCTTCTCAATATGAGCCTAAATATTTTATTTTTTATTTGAAAAAGACAAAATATATACGATTCCTAATATTGAAAAAAAAATACTGCCCATTTTTGTTGACTTGTAGATATAGAAGTTGTTTTATTTAAATCCGTCCGCTTTATAATCTGGTTTAGGAATAACTGTCAACTGACAATAAACTTCTTCTAATACAAGTGTTTTGTAGTCTTTACATTCATATCACCATGATTATTATAATTAAACAATAAACATATGTTTTATTTAATACTTAATCATGATAATAGGATGAATCTGAAGCATCTTACATAGTACTCACTCTTTTCAACAACGTCATATCAACATGTCATAAAAAAGTGATTTTTAAAGAGAGCGTTTTTAAATTTAAAAAGTAAAAAAAAAAATTTATTAAAAATGAATACCAAGCCACCTATTTTTAATTTTTATTGTTAAAACACTATCTTGAAAATCACGTTTGATGTTGAAAAGAGAGAGCAATAGATATATAATCTGTATTAACGTTTCATTTGTTTTAGTTTAATATTTTCCATGGTAATCGGTTAGGTCACTTCTTTCAGTATAATATCAGCAGGTTTGTAAGGCAACTTCCACGCACAACAATATCAAACGCGTTTGCTACCTATTATAAATGTTTTTGGTAACTTTAGGATTCCAAATGTTTTCTTACTTACATTTGCAGTACATACAATTTTTGCTTACTCCAACTAATGTTCTTTTGTATATACATTTTTTATTTTCATTATTTTATTTTTTTAATATTAGTCGAAACCTATTAGTTTGTCACCTTATTAATATTAGTTCATTGTTCTACTAAAACAAAGTACGATGGTAACATGATTTAATTTTGTTACTTCATAATTTTTCTAAGTCATATAACATTTTGTATCTTACAATAATTATTAAATCGAGAAAGATCCAACTGAAATATTTGGCAAGTTTGACAATTTTTTAACGGTTTAAAAATTAATAAACTCATTTTTAAAATCCATTTCATTCCTAAACGTTCTACAAAAAATATTGTGCAACCACTACCCTACTCCCTCCACTCCCACAAGCTCGAGAATGATACGAAAGTTATCTCCGTTAATTCGAACGTAACAATTATAATTCAATTCAATTAATTACACATCCATATTAAGGTTGAAGATTAATTACTATGATATTTTATTAACGTACTGAAGTATTAAAGTTTTATTAAAGTAATCCTAGGACGTATTAAATTATGTAATTCAAGAACTTGTGCAACGAATTCAGTTGATGTTTAGTTACAAAATATTGTGCAAACTCGCTTCTATCGTTTCAATATATTTTAGAGAAACTTAGGATAGGTTAAGCAATAGATCGCGACTGGTAAAATCATCATTACAAACTATAATGGTCAGAAGAAGAGAGAGGTGGAGAGACACGGATATAACGCTTATGATAAGATTAAAGATGGGCATTAAACACTAATGGAGCATCCTAGTGGCTCTTTAGATGCAAACTACCGCAATCTTTTACTACTTCGTTCTAGCCGTCAGGTGTCCGCTCTCTGAAGACAGCGGCGCGTCGGTTAGGTAACAGGTTGGGCCCATCCTTTGGCGCATTACAAGCAGACCACACTCGACTGTAGTCAGCGTTAGTGTCCTCTTTACTAATACCCAAAATCAATTAATTTGAAGATAATCTTTAAAAATGGCTTTCTTAAATTAAACTAACATAACATTACGAGATTTTTTTTTTGGCTCTGATGAAGACCTTAGATTCAGGTCGAAATGTCTGCAAAAATAAATGCTAACCTCAATACCATCTTCGCCTCATATTAATCTACGGTAAACTATTAACACCTCATTGAATGAAGTGAACCTAACATACAAGTTTAGTAATTATTGGATCATATAATACAAAGATTCACATACATTGTATAGTTTGTGAAGGACAATGAGATCCGATGCATCATTATGCAGTTTTTATGCAGAGTTGAAGTGACTATCCTGGCATCCTTCATCTTCCAAGTAATCCAATACCGCCGCCCACCATACATCTCCGAGCTCCTTCAATTCAAATCCTCTATACGTTCCCGCAATACTCGTTCCCGATCTTCAGATTTATACACCAGGGGCCACCGAACCGCTGCTTTCAATAGATCGTTCATTATCCGAGCCTCATTCTTATGGAACTCGATGGAGATCTTCCAACATCCGTTGCTCCAATACCCTTCCTATCTTTAAATCCCGCCTGTTTAATCATTTCCTGTCCATTGAGACACCATAAAATTGTAAATTAATATAATTGTAAATTTGTATGCAAACTATTATATCATTCTTAATTATTTTTACATCGTTTTCTTTTCTCTTTTTTATTTATTAATTTTTTTTTATTGTTAAACTGATAAAAGTGAGAAAGTAACCTATAATTATTTTTTTATAATGACTGTTTATATTTCTTTGTATTATTTGTTTAAGTATCTCTGAGGCTTCTTAGCCCTCATCTATTAATGTCTTTGTATTATTCTAAAGGGACTCGACCCAGAATAAATAAAGTATTATTATTATTAATCCATAAACTGTTTCTAGGTAATCTTAACTGCGAAAGAATATATAAAGAAATTGAAAATTGTAAAATAGAAAAAGAAAAATAGTTAATCGAAGAAAATGAAAATTCTTAATACATCAACTACATCCATTACACCATATTTGAAGAATGTCATTTCTATTACATGAACTTATGTAGATTGGGAATGGAACAGAGTGTTTCGGATGCCCTGAATGATGACCAAAAAAACATAGAAATGGTTTTAATTTTCTTAAATAAAAATAATCTTTTGAATAAGATCTAAACCCAAAAGTTTGTATTAAAAAATTATAAGTAAATTAAATGTAATTATTAAAACTTATTTTGCAATTAAAGAATTTCGAATCTTGAAATTGAATTATAAAGTTAGAAACGTGGGTGTTTATGACCTCAGGGTTTTAAGCCCAAAAGCCCCAACCAACAACATCCATTACACCTGATTAGCTTAGTCGAATATAAACGAGGAAGGACGAGACGGGACTCAATTGAACTACAGATCAATAGACAATAAGTGTTATGACATCCAAGGACAAAATCCACATGAATTATGGAAAGACAATTTGCCCTAATATAAGCACCAATCTTCAACTTTTCAGCGATGCGTTCATGATTGAAATCCATTAATTCTACACCAGGAGTAAATTGGATCACGGGGCCTTGTAGAACGTAAGCGTGATATATGTCTACAATCTGGAGCCATGCAATTGTCTGAATTAACATTTTTTTTTTTAAACAACATTCGTAATCGAATACCGGACGCAGTCCACCCACTCCGTTAGAATGTTACCCTTGGGAGAGGCCGCGAAAAACAACGAATGCGCTAATCGCCTCCATGAGGACGAAGATATAAATCAACTTCCACAACGACAAGGCATGCGGCGACAATGGCAGGATCTCCTAGCATCAGCATCCGTCACGACCGCCCAGGTCACGTGGTCATCTCTTGGCCAATGGTAAGCTAAGCTGGGTGTCGACACCGGAGGGGTTAGCTAACCCTCGTCAGACCTTGCACAAAGTCCTCATCCGATTCAGGATCTGAGCCGGTGGCTGTCGAGCGTGAGCAGTTAAAAACACATCAAATTAGTGATACATTGTCGCTCGGTGAAAGTCCAAGAACTTGACAAACTGCAATAGTATATATTTTAGCACACTATTGCTAAAACGTAACGTAAAAAAAAAAAAATAAATAATTAAATATAAATTTGAAAGTAAAGAAGAAAAACAGAACTCATTTAAAGATATTTAGGGTTATAAAATATAATAAATACATTCAACATTCAAAAAATATCATTGCAAAGGTGGCTAGAAGAATGAAACAATAGGGGTATTCATTATGTTGTGTTAAATGAAAATTGTTTTAGGTTGAGGATTGTGAGCAGCCCTATACATTTTACAGTCCTGTGAAATGGTAAATGCATAAGCGGATTTTCCGAGCAGCTTGCTTTATAACCTTTTTCCAAATCTTCATGTCATTATTGTTTACTACTAAATTTTTTAAAATAATTTATTGCGAAATGCCTAAACTGAAGTAAAAGTGGAAGTTGTGTGAAAGTTTGGTTACTGAGTGCCTTGTTGATCTTCTAACTTGTGAAGAAAAAAATGAAGAATTTCTAATTAACAACTGTCATTACATTATTATCACTGTCATCCATTGCTTTATTAGTTTTGAAAATATCCAAATCAATACTAATACACAATCAAAACACAAACTAAGAGGAAGTAACCTAACACAACAAACAAAATTGTGACGAGCTCAGCTGGCTTGTTGCATGAAGTCTTTCTCCATCTAGCAGACCCGTTTTAACATGGTAAAGGAAGGAAATATTTCTCTACTTAACATAACTTTTTCCATTTAACAGGCTTTAACATGTTAAACTAAAGATCATGAATACCCCTAGTGTACAATTCACGGAACCAGGGATTCCTTAATTGCTGAGGTAACCTTAATAGCTGTTGGCTATTAGATAAATTATTTTATTTTCATACTATTGACCTAAATGTATTTATTAGTATTTGTCAATGATTTATGGTAAGTAATTTTACAAACTTTGTAGATTATTAGGAATTCAGTTAACCTATGTATCAATCCGTAAATTTCCTTTTATTGTTTAATTTTTGTTTTATTTTTTTTAATTTAAAAAACGTTTACTCGGCACCTGGTATTACCAGAACATATTATATACAACTACCTCAACTACATTGCTCCAGCACAGATACTGGTTATGGTTTTCTTATGATATACGTGCCCACTTGCAGCTTGTGATACACACCATCCCAGGATCTTCAATCCACATATGGCACAGCGGATCCCGCACACAATAATAAATTTAATGTAACATAAGAATAATAAAATTTATTAATATTATATTTCTTTTAGTTAGATTAACTATTATCCATAAATCAGTTCCATTTGTTTTAATATTTCAATATTTCATTTTATATTCAAGTTTTTTTTTTGTTTCTTTGGTATTTTTTTATTTTATGAATTTATTTTGTTGTTTGCAGATATAGACGCTTATATTAGGTCTATTTTTTTTTTTTAATTTATTTCTAATTTTCTTTTCATATGAGCTTAATTCTGTGGACCCTTCAGTCACTTTGAGGGAGCTCATTTTTGTTATATCTTCTAATACAATTTAATAGTACCGAAATTAACCAGTAAAAATATTATAATTTTATTGTTTTCAAATTTTATATATTTATATTAATTGATTGAGAGCTATCAGTTTTAATAACAACACAACTTCAAATGATCCTTTACTCTCAACAAACTTTATTTCATTCTTGAACGTTTCGGCAATTATGAAGGAGACAACATCATTATTAATTTGTTACATATTATTAAAAACGTTTTTTATTGAAGGCCAATTACCCACGTCAATAAAAAAAAGACAATTTCAATATATCAACAACTTTTTTTAAAATTTGTCTTCCCAAATCACTGTTGTGGTAATCGGCTAAGGGGCAAAACGTCGGAGAGTGAAATAAACTTAGTTGAGAGTAAATGGATAATTTGAAGTTCTGTTGTTGTTATAATTTTTGTTCATTTTCCAGTCGGGCTAAAATCGTAAAGGATCGCCTTACGTAATGTAGTGACCGGACGTCTTTCCTGGTTTCACCATGGCGAATGATGACTTCTGGGTCAGAATTTGAAATATCACGGGCTTAAAAGTCTCTACCTGCGATTCACTATTTTTAATGACAAAGAAGATAAAGATTCCTGGGAGAGGTTTTGGCAGTTCCGTGTGTCTCTTGTCATTTTCACTTCCTTCTTCCGCGCGATTAATCAATGACATTAAAAATAAAATCTCATTATATCAAAATATTTATATATGATTTTCATTACTAATACCACCTTTACCTGTAATTGGTAACCTAATATAATTCCTTTTTTTAAGGAACAAAGGTATTTTATTTAAGTTTGGCCAGTTCATGTCCCATTTTCGTTGGTGGCAATCGAAAACGTAAGTTAGACACCCTTGGTCCAAGACCATTCAATGCCAGATAAGATGGTGTTCAATCTGTAGGTAATCAGATTTATAAGGATCCTCATTTCTAGTTGAGCTAGCTAAACAAATATTATATCAAGCCTCAACCATTCAAGTGCAAATGTAATAAATACGTATTTTAGCAAAAACGCATGTGCCTCCATACACAGAAAATTTCATATACATGCAATCCCTCTGTTCTGTGGGCAGGCTCCCAGGACGAAAATTAGTCACCAGTTATTTTACCTACCCACTATATTAATTATTTTTAGTTCATTTGATTTCTATAGTTATCAGCGCACTGGATGATGAAAATATAATTTTTGATTATAATATTGGTTCAGTTTTATAAATGAATACTCAAATTTATATTCCTGTAAAGAAGAGGTTCCCAACCTTAGTAGACTGCGGACCACTAAGCCCAAAATTAAACCAAATGCGGCCTACCACAACTCCCGACTTGGGACAAAGAGGAGGCCTCGAAAAATACTAGGAAATTAGGTTGTTTCAAATTGCTTTTTTAAATCAGTTTTACTATTCATTTACCTGTTTAAACTTTTCGTTTATCATCCTGGTTAAGCAGGAAAGATAAATAATAAAATAATTCTAACAATAAATCGTCAGAAAGATATGTGTTACCATCCCTATGGTTGTGGATACTTATTGCCAGCGTGCCACTAATTGGAAACTACTGTTTTAAAAAAATATGGATGAATTCATATGCCATTCCTGTAAAACGTCATCACTACCAATGACTAGTTTCTCTACACGCCTGTAATACTCCATTTTAACTGAGATCCAATTTACAAAATGTATTATAATTTTCAGTTGTAAATAGCAATAAATAAATAAATGAAAAAAAATTAATCAACATAATAACCGAGAAAAAAAAAATAATCACCAAATTCATTTCAACTGGCGGTGCCGAATCCGGCCTGGGGCGTTGACTTTTTTCACTGAGTGGCGGTCCCACAAATTGATCCCCAGACATGGTTGGGGAGTATAGATACAAGGGTTGATAATTATTTCTCAATTAGAGGCATTATTTGTAGAATTAAAACATAATTAAAAAAAGCCATGTGTACCTCCTACAGAGGTAAAGATACTGATGAAATAAAAACGTTTTTAAAAAATCTTTTTTAGGTTTCATACATTAATGTACTCTGAATTCGACAGCATACCAATAGTAACTGATTAACAATTCAAAACCTGTTATATAATCCAGAATTATATAATACAGCTTATTATATATTTCGCTTATAATACCTAATAACTCAGTAATGACCTAAAGAGCTTATTATACTACCCAAAGGGCTGGTGTAACCAGATCAGATATAGACACGATTGGTCCAGTATCGTGACTCGGCGAGGGATATAAGTAGCATTTCCTTTCTAAATTGTAAATCGTGGCCGCCGGAATACGCTCCGGTCCTGCGTGAATGGCGGAACCTTGCCGTCGTTCGTTCGCGACTGTTGCTCGTATATCTAAACCCGGATTGTGTTCTAGAAGTGGCAAATATTCCGCAATCAGGAAACGTACATTATGGTAGCCACACCACAGGAGTTATATTTATTTTTAGAGATATATAAGCGTTTTGATTAATGAAATTTGACATGACTTGAGAAGAAAGATGTAATTACTAGGATCACAACGATAGTTGAATCTAAGGCCCCGAAGCTACCAACTTTAAAGCCAGTTATGCAGAACACTATGAGTGTATGTAACAACGTTTATCTGAACTTGTTGAAAAAGAAAATCATACTGACTCGGATATAAACATTTATTTGGCCAGATTAACGATTTATAACATAAACATATAATCAAAATATAGATTCATTAATATAGATCAAAATTTATAAATACAATTATTAAAATAAATAGCCTGCAATATTAAAATCAATAATATATAGGAAGAAACAAATTTTCGAATACTAATAATACATATTATACAAGATAAAATACATTACCGTGTAACAACTTTACTGTAGTGGTAACTCCGATTAGTGAGAGGCAAAATGAGTCGGTCCTGACGAAAGGATGATATACTCTGATAGGTCACATTATAAGAAGTAATTTCTGTCTGAATGTAGTATTGGGCTATTGACACAGGCCCTACTCTCAAAGTTGCCAAATTTGGTAGGCCCACGTCTATACTGACTCAATAACATATTAAACAGTCAAATTCTATTCAGAATTAATTATCACATTATAATTGTCAAACGCAGTGAACTGTACTAATCGCAATTAATTGTCATGATGCATTAACATCAAAATGGCCTCACAGCACTGTACGAACACTAACGGATCTGGTTGTGGATTATATCCATTAAAATTAACAATTAACTACATTTAAACCACAATGGCCAAACGAACACTGGACGCAGACTGGGCTGGTAATAAGTTATAATAGTCACGAGTTATAGTCGGTCTGTTGCTAAGTGAAGCCTGCCAAACAACCCTCAACAGCTGTTTTCCTTATTTTTAAATATTATAATACAAACTTTTCTCTTAAATGAAACTAAACTTCTAGACCTAAAGGCCTATCTGGATATGTGGAGTTGAGCTTTGGGGCTCCACTAAACCATCTAATTTAATTTCTTCCTTATATACTGCTTGCAGTCCAAAATCCTTAATGCTCCTTACTTTGTCACAAACCAAGTCATCCATCGGGACATCAATGTTCCATATGTTGCTGAATCAGAAGCAGAACCAGATACCAATACTTCCATGATAAACTTCCCAACCACCCAAACCCACTTGTATCAAATTTGGCTTCACCTTCAAAAGTCTTCCAAGGCGTCTGAAAAGAATATGGCCTCGAGATCTTCTCCTCTAGAAATGTTATTGGAGTTCTATCAATGGGTAGATTCTTCACATGTTTGGATCATGTCATTTTATCACTAACATCATATTTACTTAATGTATATATTTTTAAACAATAAATAAATTATAAAAAAAAAAATTGAATTAATCAAAACCTTGAAACAATTATCAATAATCTGCAATGGTTTTCTTCACTATATTCATTCCTAATGGCAAGTAACTCGTCATTGCCCGTAATAGGATGTCCATTCGATTTTATTGTTCAATCGCTTTTAGCATTTTGATTAGAAATTCCTGGCTGAGGTAGCCTTTACCTGTCTTCAATCTCCTCCACTTACACCGTGGATCGTTGAAGCCTTCATCGCTATTCAACCATTCTCTGAAGCACTAGTGGCAATAATTTCCACCTAGATTTTTTTTGTTAGGCACTAACAAAGTTGACACCAATCAGTTTTAATGTTTATCCTTGGTATTAATGGATCATTGCAATATTCATCCTTACAAGCTCTCTTGAACTAGGGATATTATATCAGTTAAAATTGTAAAATATGTTTCCAGCATTGCTTACCGTCAATTTTTCTCCAGAATCAAACATTCATTTTGATTCTGGCCTAACAACACAGCTTAGCAGAATTTGGTATACCGTTTTTGTTGTTTTTTTTTAACCGAAAATGCAGGTCCATGATTAAAGCAACATACTTATAAATATAATCTGTGTAGTTACATAGGCCTGCGAAGTTTCATATCGAAACTATTAATAAAGTTTTGGAATGCGATAGTTCTTGTTAAATCCCTTATTAATCCTGCTAATGAATATGGTATAGTCATTCGAATCAGACCTGAGAAGTTTATACTGATTTAGCTCCAAATCTCAAAGCTAGAGGATGTGGTTAAGAAGAAGATGGTATCTTCGTTATGTAAGATCGCATGTTCTTAACTCTGCTTTAAGGGGATCTGTATAGAATTAAATATGATGAAGTTAAAATTTCAATAAGTACAATGTTTTTTTTCTCTTCACATTACTATCCATATTGATCAAATACGATATTGACAATCATCCTAGTGTTACCTGATAGTAATATTAATCAACATTATAACATGTAACACATGAAGGAGAACCAAATCCTGTTATAATCAACAAAAACACTCTAGGTTAAAGTGTATTACATTTTTCTCATGTCCACAAGCTGGTCACTATTCTAAAATGCAGATAAAAAAAGTTGCTTATTGCATAAAAAAACTTCTCTATTCACTATTATTTAAATTGTCATTTACACGAACCTGTTTCCTGGCCTCTGGTAATATATATTGTTTATTTTTATTACGTATCAATACATTAAATAATTTTCAACGTAACATCGTCTTTACACATTTTTAACGTTGCTGTCTAATTTAAACTTAGATAGGAGTTTACGTTTAAAGTAATTAAATTTATAACTATATTCACCTTCATATTGATGTTTGTTAATTTGTTTTTATATTTAAAACATAACAATAACAAAAAACCCAGTATTTCTTTCTGATCTTTGACCCATGAGATAATGAAGTATAAAAGGTAAAAGCCCTTATCATCCTCGTAATTTCGATTCTCCCTCTGTGATACAGTTAATGAATTCAGCTAAACATCGAAGAGCAAAAGCTGCAGCTTGAATGATTGTGCAAAATATTTTCCTCACCAAAACTAGATTATAAATGACAGGCCCTAACGTATTGAAAGAAAAAGATAAAGGTTTTACTGATCAAAATATTTCTATTATTTACACTTTTTAATATAGTCAGTTATTTTATTCATTCTATTATTAACTCAACTTTTTCCTACGAAGTTGAGAAGCATGCATAGGGTTAGCATTTTCATTGGAGATATTTCTCTAGGTGATGTCACCATCTTTATAGCTTTACGCCGTTTTTCAGTTTCACGTAGCTTTATGGCGTTTTGAAATATTGCTGGATTTAACTATTTTAATGTCTTCTCCTCCCGTTTTAAGAAAATATTTCAAACGTGATATAGCACCGTTGCTCCCAGTGGGTCTTAGTGGGGCGGGTCCGGCCGGGAAGGATTTCCCGAATAACGCCTGTGCAACATAACAGAGATAGAAGTGATGAATACGGATAGTTGATGTCAAAGACAAACGAACGAGAAAGAAACATAATGTAAGTCTTTAAATTTATAAATAATGATGCCAGTTTTGAGCAAAGAATAAAATAAATAAATAATAACAAATAAATAGAAAAAAAGTTTAAAACATTTAGAAGAGGAAAAGGTACATAGCTTCGTCCTTCTGATCAATTGGCTATTTCAGTAGATATAAATAAGAATGATTAAAATCTCAAGGAAGAGATTGGCCCAGTGCGAATTAACGAACGGTTTTCATAACTGTTTAATAACTCGAAGCAGATCGCTATCGAATGTTAAAGGCTCTTGTATCCCTGATGATCGCTAAGTAATTATTCAGAACGGCGGCGAAGACCTCGGATAGTCCTCCGACCATCATCATGCTGAAGGAAACCGGGATCCAGCTCAGCGGAGTATCGCCTTAGTGCTACGGAAGAGATTGGGTCAAGTACACAACCGCTATGTGATCCTTCATGAAGATTGCACTTAATAATTGGCTCCTATGCATAAATTTTATTTAGTTATTTATTTCGATGCTTTCATGTCTTCCAGGAAAATACGTGTTTTATTTACTTTAATTGCTCTCTACCTGGTCATTCCTGGACGTACAAAGGGAACGGAAGGAGAGGGGAGGTTATTTAGAGGTAACCAACCTATTATAACCATAGTGGGATGGTCAAGTTCTCATTTCTTAGGACCTTCTTTTTTTTTTTTTTTTTTTTATATCCCCCTCCCTTGCCATTTCTGGCATACGGGGTGCGGGAGCAGTGGGGTAGTGCGTTGGAGTTTGCGCGTGCCACTACTCCCTAGGATCACCAATTTTTTCCTTTCTTATTCTTTTGTTAATTATTCAATTAATGTTTTTTTTTTTTTTACTGTAGTGCAGCCCAGCGCTCGTCTAATGGAGTTGCACCTTGTCCACTGCATCCCTCTGGGTGCCCCTTGCAGTTACCAGGCTGGTCCAGCCCTCCTGGGCTCAATCCGGGTCAGCTTCCTCATCTTCTGGTGGCTCGCCGATGTTGGGCGGTCAAGTCCTTCCCATCGTGTAATGAGTGGGGCCCACCACCTCCTTCCACCCCTAAATGAACTCCTTGAAGAAGGGATAATTCTCTCCTTCTATCAAACTGGGAAGGTCCGACTCGGCGAGGGCGTAAATCCCGGTCTTTCTCGACAGCCTGGCTCGGTGTCCTTCCATGGCAGAGCAATCTATTATTACGTGTTCTGCTGTTTCAGGAACTCCGCACGTTGGGCACCGCGGGTCGATGTTCTTTCCAAAGCTCTGCAGCTTTCCCCGAAACCCCCCGTGTCCTGTTAGGATCTGTGAGACCCAATAGTCTGGGAGGACCCATTTAGCCTTCAATCTAGAAAAGACGGTAGGGGAGAATTTTCTCAAAGTAGCGCCCTTCTGGCTTGCTACCCACCGTCCATTCCACTTTTTTATTGAGTCCTCTCGCAGTATTTTCTTCCATAAGTTAGGAGTCTCACCGATCCTCTCTCGGAGCTCCTCCGGCAGCCCTTCTAGTTCCTGCCTCTTAACTTCATATTTAAGCACATCCTCCCTGAGGATGAGGTCCAGGGGTATCGCTCCGGCCAGCACTTGCACCGCCTCATGTGACACCGTTCTGTATGTCTTCGTGACCCATTTCTTAGGACCACCACAAAATAAAAGCCAAGCTTCCAGAATAGGACCTAGCCCGCGCCACCAAAGTTCCGAAGTTGTTTAAACCGATGCCCCAGTTTGATGTAACACGAGTATAATTAACATCTAATTGCGACTTATAAAACAATTAAAATAATTTAATTGTAAAGAGACACCTTAAAAGTTAGAATTTACAAAACAATTATAGTTCTCACTATTCTTTTTGGGCGTGAAACATGACCTCCTACACTAAGAGAAGAACAACGCCTTAAGGTTTTTGAAAATAAAGTATTACCATATATTCAGACCGAAAAGGATTAATTAAGGCTTAGCAGTTATAGAGCGTACCTCCCCAACAGTTTGGTATTTTAAAAAAAACACTTAAAGATGAGCACCGAAAAAAGTAAAGAAAAAAGAAAATTATTATATTTAATAACTTCTTGGAAGTAATTTAACTCATTATTAAGATAGAAAACCATATTCTGCATTAATGTTCACAATTGAAGACAATAAAAAAAAAAGTATAATCTAACTACTAAACTTGTAAATTCTTCCTGCAAAAAATATATTCGTGCAATAAAAGTTGTAATAGTAAATTGTAAGAAAATAAAAACCCTCCACCTATGTATTAAAATATGCATTCGTTTATTTAATAAATCTATTCTCTCTTCAATCATTAAACACGAGATCATTAGCTATCGTGAAAATCCAATCATGAATGAGAAGTGGAGACGACAAAGACAACAGCTAAGTCGCCATTGAGCTAGGTCACTCTACCAAATGCCAACGTACTCATCTCCGGGTCAAGGCGCACCGTTCATTCACTCCCAGTATCACGCGTCTTTGTGACGATTCTTACAGCCATGCTAAAAAAGAGTTAACAAAATGCCCTAATACCTATTGTTAGTACACAGTACACCATTCAATACTTATTATTTCGACAAATTCAAGCAGTACTTTTAGAATCAAACATTAGGGGTATTCATGATCGTTAGTTTAACATTTTAAATGGAAATAATTGCCTTCTTTTGCCGTGGTAAAACGAAATAACATGTAACATGGCTGATAGTCTGTTACTTGGTCTGTTAAATGGAGAATGACGTCACACAATAGACCAGTTGAGCTCGCCACCATTTTTGTTTGTTGTGTCAGGTTATTTCATTCGTGTTTGTGCTAGTTATTATTTCATACCCCTGGTATTAAATCACAATGGATACCTTTAATAATACAACGGAAAAAAAGAAGAAGAGGTATTAGCAGGCCGCCTTGTGTTGGATAGGGAGCGATTTGAAAAGGAAAACATTGCGGAGGAGCTGAATCTTCGTAAAATCAAAATACAAAAAAAAATTAAATTAAAAAAATTAAAACTAGAGCTTTTAAAGAAGTCCGATTGACAAAATAATTGAACTTAAAAATATTTATAATTATTTATGTATTCTTACTTATGTATATATTATTATTTATGTATCATTAATTAAATAGAGCAATTATACTTTATAAAAAGTGGAAATCATTTAAGACCAATCATTTCGTGTATAATAGTTTCAGATTGAAAGTAGTTCACTCTCAAAAGAGATTTAAGCCTATCTTCATCCAAGTTTGGTAATACTGAAGATCTGTAGTGCGTAGATTTTAATACAGATCCCCTGAGAAAAGGAACTGCATATCTGAACCATAGAACATGGAAAATACTTTCAATACAGTTGTCAATTAGCTCATCTTCATTCTCTTCCTCACAAGTTTGAAGATCAATAAGACACTCATAAGCTAAACTTTCACACAAATTCCACTTTTCACTCACTCTAGGCATGTTGTAATAAATTGTTTAAATCAAAACTGAAACCTAAATCAAATTCGAAGTAAACAATAACATGAGGCTCTGGGAGGAAAGGTTATAAACATAAAGGCTTATAAAACAAGTTGCTGAGAAAATCCGCTAGGGGATCTTATGCATTTAACGTTTAATATGACTTCAAACAGGGCTGTTCACAATCCTATAGTTATAATATTTAACATGGTAAAACATTTTACATTTAACACAACATCATGAATACCCCTATTTTACAACATATTATATTAAGAAATTTAAACAGTATAAACAGGTAACTGAATAAAAGGGTTATTTATTCATAACCCTGCCCTGCCTGTTTAAAGGGGTTAAGTTCCAGCTCGAAAATTCTAAGAAAATAAAGTTCATTTTTATTTTTTTTTTGAGCTTATTTTTTGAAGTGTACAAAGTCCCTCCATTGAATCAACCTTTTAACGAAATCAGTAATTTGAAAAAAATTACCATGCGAAATAGTTATATAGTTATATATATTATATCGGCAAGATAGTTAAATTAGCCGTGAAATATAATTAGGAATCCTAGGTTCTGAAAATAAATTGTAAGCTGCAACTAAGATATTTTCTCCAATGAAGTTTTAGAGGAAAGTAAATAATGTTGCTTATCTCGTGGGTAACTAGATGAATAATCACTCCATAGAGGAAGTAATTTCGAATGACCTCGATTTTAATGAAGTTGAAACGTTTAGTTTAGACTGGTAATTAACCTAACTAAAACATCATAGAATAACGACAAAAGCTTTATATTTTATAAATGATAGCAAAAAAAAAAAAAAAAGAAAAGAACGTTGATAAAAATACAAAAATTTCTCAATAGCTATTTGATTTTTGACTCAAAAGATTTTTGAAATAATATATGTAAAGGATGAATAATATTTGTCGCTAGCTCTTTATTTTTCTATAAGTGTTATTTTGATGTCGTTTTGGTCACCGATAAGTCATTATGATAAATAAAACAATAAAAAATACCATAGATATAATAATAAATCATATAAAAATACTAATCCGTTACAATTAATGACAAAAACTTGGATAAGTTAAGAAGCTTCAATAATCTATTTATCCGAAAATAAAGTCATTTCAGAAAAGGAGGAATTTAATCATTAAAATTATTTCAATATTATAAAAATAATAATGTTAATCAATATGTAAATATAAAAATAGACGTGTTTAGTGTATTCCACTTTACAGCCATAACTGCCAGGCCCAAACAACTGCTTCTGGAGTATGGTATTAGTCACGAGTCCATCCACCGTGCACTAAGTAGTTTTGGTGTAGCCTGGGATATCTTTATATTTTGTCTAATTAATATGACTCCATACCCATGGAAGCAGTTACAATTAAGTTTACATCAGAGGAGGCGATAACAGGGCACGCTGGGGCGAGGGTTCCAAAAGTCTTAGTTCAGACCTTTGTGGGTTCGATTACCATCTGGGTCAGTCAATATTTAATTTCGCGGTAGTAAGCGATATGAATTTCTCCATTTGGCTGAATAGGTTCTCAATGGAAGACCTCAGTTTCCAAGTTACGACATTATCACGTCAATATTAAAAAAACGTATATTCTACTGAAATTGGATTTAGTTAGATGACTTTAAAATTTACATTTTGAAACAGTACAGTTTTTTTATTTCAATATAGGAATACAACTTATTCATCAAACAATTTTCTTCAATATATAATTTATTTTGATATTTTACATTAAAAAATTAATTTAAATATGTATCTATATGTATATGTATGGTAAAAACATATAGTAAAATTTTAAAGTAGACTAAAGTTTCGATATAATTAAGTTCGAATATCTTGTTCTTCTTTTGCTTCTCTCCATAGTGCCCAAACAGCGTAGGGGAGCTTTCAACCACCGGCTTTCTCTATCAGCAGCTAGGTTCCTAGCCAGAGGAAGATCTTTCCTTCTTGCTCTGCAAAGCCTGTCAACGTACTCCAGGTAAGACGGATCCTTGGCCGTCCACAAGGCCTTGTGTCATCCAGTAAATACTCTATCGTTTTTAGGGGGTCCCAATGTTCCTCCATTCCAATAACGTGGCCGAACCATTTCAATTGTCGTGTCTGCAGAACCTCCCTCCCTGAGCCAATCCCCATTTCCTGGCGTATCCTCTCATTTCGGACACGATCTCTCGTCGTCTTGCCCACCGTTCTTTGCAGAAACTTCATTTCTGCAGAAGTGACTCTCCTGTCGGTCCGTCAATATCCAGCTTTCAGTTCCATTCAAGAGTATCAGCAAGTATACAAACTCGTGGATTTGCTTGACATTGCTACCTACCTCTCGCTTCCCTATTAAAGTATTTTCGATCTTGTAATAGACTGGTTTAGCCTTCCTTATCCTGTTTGATATTTCTGAGTCTATTTTCCCATACCTGTCTGTTATAGTTCCTAGGTAGGTGAAATCTGCAACCACTTCCATTTCTTCCCAGTTACAATATATATGATGATCTTCTACTTGTCTCCCCACTTGTGATATCTTGCTCTTGCTGGTATTTATTCCCGTTCCTTTCCGGTAGAGCTCTTCGTGCCATTCAGTCACTGTCTGCTGAAATTTATCAGGAGTGTCCGCGACAATAACAATATTGTCCTCGTAGAGGAGTTGCATGACCACCGGGCGAAGGTTTCTACGGCCCAGGAATGCCCTTTCAGTTCTTCTTTTACAGATGGCAGTCACTTTAACGATGTACAGTAAAATAGTAAGGGACTTAGACTGCCACCTTGTTTGACCCCTCTTGCTATGCTAAAGCAATCAGATTCCTGTCTGTTCAGCCTAACTATTCCTTCTGGGCTTTGATGAGTGGATTTAATTGCGTCCACCAATGTCAAGGAAGGTTATGTACATACATTTGTTTCTATCCCAGGATGTTAGGAGTACACTTTGCAGAGAGACACTATGTATCGAATATGTTCAAAAAGTATAAATAAATACATTTCTAAAAATACAAACATATATTTGCTATCAACAACTTTTAAGATTAAGGAATTATAAAATTTAATTTTTTTTTTTATTATTTAGAATAAGAAAACTCGTCACTGAACAGTTTTGGTATCCCATATAGACCAGTTATCGTCTCCTAGTTAATACATTTAGCTGACACATATGGCACCGGTCTATTATTTTTTGGAAACAATGTTTATTTTTTTTTAAAATATATGTTTATTTGGAAACTACTAGAAATAAATATTTAACCTAAAAGAATAAATATACACATAAAAAAAAAAAATGTTGACCTATAAAGGATTCATCACTTCATTTAATATTATTCCTTCTATTCTTCTTCATTACTGAGTTTAATTAACGAGTAATGGGTGAAGTTTCCATTTCGTGAGACCACCACAGAAACAAAAGTAGACCCCACCGGCCAGATTTGAACCTATATCGATGCTAATTTCCCTCAACTACCAACGGACCTCATTTTAATAACGTCTCCTTTGTGCTATTATAGAGAGTAAATTCACGTCAAATCATTATTACTTCTGGATTTTCTTTTTATGAAGTCTGGTAAATCAATTTCAATAAAAATTTTTTGACGTTAAAATACTTCCAATTTGCAACTTCCAACTTTTAAATTAACATATTGCTGCATAACGTTTCTGGACTATTGTCCTATATTCATGTACTTTAAAAAAAGAAATTTCCAAGCAATGTAGATATGACATGATTTCCTTTGTGAAATACAAATTTTGACTAATTATGAGATTATTAAAGTACATTAATGTGCGACAACAGTCCCGAAACGTTGTGCAACAATATGCTAATTTAAAATAAATTACATTCAAATTGGAAGTTTTTTAACCTCAAAAATTTTTTATTGAAATTATTGCTTCTATATTCAAAGGTTTGATGGATTTCTCTATAAAGAAAGTAGTTCTCTGTACATATGAAAATTTAATTAAATTTATGAGAAATCATTTGAAGAGCAGATAGCTTTGTATTACCATAGCTCAGAGATTGGACTGAGTAGTAAAAACAAAAGTAGTTTCCTTGACTCATGGTTGGACCGACCGTGGTCAATAATGAGGTTACGAGACCAGGCTTCTATAAGTCCCTCTTACCAAATCCAAGCGTTGAAGTAACGACGCAGATATTGTTTCCATCAACATCGAAAAAATATATGTGAAGTACAAATATATTTCTGCCAGATTTTGGACAAGTCGTATTTCATACGCCCTGGTAATACAGCCCGAAAACCAGTTCTACGTCTTGCCAAAGAGCTCATATTTTTTTTTTATATCTAATGACCATGTTACGAATGACAGAGCTACATATCGCCACTTCCTCTGACCCTGGAGGCCCACTTTCGCATCCAGTGAAAAACGTCTTTTTAACCAGCTTAAGACACTTCCAAAATTAAGATCATGTCAGATTGAGTAGTCGTACGTCGTGAAATTATGAACAGCTTTGGTAGGTAAACACATTCATAACAAGTAATTTACAAAAGTACATCTTATGTAGATCGTCAAAAGTAGAAACAACTGGACTTCTTGACCATTATCGTGATAATCGTTTCTTCAAAAGTGTAATTATCTCAATTATATATGACACATTAGTTATAGTACAAGAGTCCAAGAGGAGAAAAAAGAAAGTTATCTTTCTCTATTTTTGATTACAAGTCAAAATTGATGAGTCTGCCATGTATAGGTAGGGGGAATAAAAATGGCGGCTGTTTGAAAACGATAAAAAAAAAATAATTTTTCATTAGGTTCTCTATATCTTAAAAAGTAGGAACAACACAAGAAAACCTAAGAGAACGTCATTTAAAGATGAGCAAATTTGCTAAAATATGAGCCCTAAAAGAGATATTTACGTTAAATAGTTCTCGATATATAGCTTTTTAAAAAGCAACAGTTCATAAAAATGTTGTATGGGACGAACTGAAAGATCAGTAGTTAGTGAATTTATTTTGAAAAATCTATATCTCAAAAACCATTTGACGTATAGATGTCTATTAGCACTCAAATCAGTTAGTTAGATAGTTTAATGGAGCTATAAAGTAGTTTATGAAGTTTATCTTCGTAGGAGTAATAGTTTTCATGAAATTAGCTAATATAAATTGATTTTTAGTTGTTCGGACAAATTTTTATTTGCCAAATTTATATTCATATTTGAATATCATAAAAACTACTACCCCTACAAAGATAAGTGTCATTAACTACTTTACAGTAAGTTAAATTTACTTTATTTTGATGGTTGGCAGACCATTGCATATATGCATCTTATGGATCTAGAGACATATTTTTTCAAAAATCCAACATTTTATACGAACAACTAGAAATTAACATTTTGTGAGTTTATTTTGTCAAATATCATAAATTAAACTTATTGTCCGAACAACTATAAATCAATTTATTTTAGCATATATCATGAAAACTACTATTCCTACGAAGGTAAATGTCATAGACTTCTTATAGTCCATTATACTAGCTTTAATTTGAGTGCTAATAGACATCTGTACGTCACATAGTTCCTGAGATATAGATTTTTAAAAATAAATTAACTAACTACTAATCTTTCAGTAGATTTTTAAAAAAATTGGTTTTTTAAAAAGCTATATCTCGAGAACTATTGAGCGTAAATAGCTCTTTTAAGGCCAATATTTCAGCAAATTTACTTTTCTTTAAATAATGTGCAGACTCATCAATTTTGACTATTAATTATACATAGGTTTCATTAATGTAATCAAAAATTGGGATGAGATAACTGCCTTTTTTCCTTCCCGGCTCTTGTACTATTATGCCAAGATATAAAAGTAAGGAAAACCGACATTGGGTCCTTGCTTTTTTTTTCTTTAATGCAATGAACGAGTATGTAATATATTTGGGCGTTTCCAATTTTTAGTAGATGTTGTAAAACATGTTCAGAAGTATAAAATTAAAGAAAGATAAATATATGTTCTTAACTACGAATATCAAAATTTATGAATAGCATTTCCTAACTCCCTGTGTTGTCACAGTTGACGATTTCACATATTTTAAAAATGCGTGAGAACGAAACTAGCCTTTTTATTAATTCGAAATGTGATGGGTTATAAAATATCTTGCTTTACCCAAAAATAACCCTACGAATATGATATCATGCTATTTAATTACCTTGTTCACTTCCTTCATATTTTTGAACCTTTAACTAAACACACAATAAAGAATTTCACTACACTCTATGCCTAGAACAACATTGCTTCGACATCACCGCCTATTGACATATACTTCAAGTCTGTCAGTGAGTCATTGCTCCGGTAGCAAGCGATAGATTTGGATTTATCATAAAGGTACTTCAAGACACCCTCTTGCAGAGACCTCGACAAAGCTGCCCTTGGAGTCGTGGCTATTCACTGCAGCTCAGGTATGTAATATATAAAAGAAAATGGTCAAATAGTAATTAAACAATTTATTGTGAGCCAACTTTGCAGGGTTTCATGAGGGCTTTCTGAATGAAATAAAGCTATAGAAAAATTGAGCTAAAAAATAAAAACTTTTATTACTATTAGTTATTTTGATAATATTTCATTTATAAAATAACAACTATATGGTAGAAATAAAATTGTTTCCGACAATCCAAAAACTTTTTTTGAGTAATTAGTATATAAATAATATTAGTTTTAAATCAACAGGAAAAAAGTGCCAAAGAGAATTTCTGATTATCCTTGAATACATGAATGATATGATTAGTCAGCATTTTTAATGAAAAATTAGTTAAAAATAATGAGCTTGGTTTCGACAAGTATTTTTAAAAATAATATTTTCTTCCGAAACCTGAACTATGAGAAAATAACCCTCGTATATATAATAAGGGGGATATTTAAAATTACAAATTTATTTTTCACATCACAAAAAAAATTAAATAAAATAAATTATAGTTAAATTTGATTATTGAAATCATTTATTATATTTTGAATCGTTAACATTAGTTCTGAGGATGGAATCTCTGAAAGATCAAATAAAATTACTAATTTGTGTTCAAGTGAAATCACAAGTATGAGGAAGTCATAGTGCCATTCATTTTCATAAATATTAATTTCATTAAATAAGTCCCACCAAATCACATTTACCCTTCGTCGTAAACCTTCGTCTTGCCCTACAGTATCTTTTAATAATACCCCACTCATTCCTGTTGAACAAATCCGTTACTTAGGACTAAATCTGGACAAACGACTGACATGGAATCCTCATACAAGACTGAAAAGACAGGAAACTGCTCGTCGATTTCGACTATTACAACATTTACTAGACAAACGGTCAAAACTTCCAATCCATTACAAAAGACTGATCTACATGACTATTATAAGCCCTATTTGGACATACGGAGTTGAGCTATGGGGCACCACTAAACCATCTAATTCCTCTCGAATCCAATCCTTACAGTCCAAAATCCTTCGTAAAATCCTTAATTCTCCTTACTTTGTCACAAATCAAATCATCCATCAGGACCTCAATGTCCCCAATGTTGCCGATTTGGCCAGAACAAGATACCAATCCTTCCATAATAAACTTCCCAACCACCCAAACCAACTCGTTTCTAACCTGGCTTCTCCTTCATTATCTAATAATCCACCTAGACGTCTGAAAAGAAGATGGCCTCGAGATCTTCTCCTTTAGAAATGTTTTTGGAGCTCTATCAATAGGAAGATTCTCCACATGTTTTTATCATGTCATAATATCACTTACACCAAATTTACTTGATGTGTATATATGTATACAGTTGTAAATATCAATAAATAAATTATTAAAAAAAATTCTTAAAATATAATTATTTTCCTAATTTCACAAAATTAAACATAGTTGTACGATGTTCCTTAAGTCAATCTTTTAAAACGACAGAACTACTAAATTACATATTCCACGAGTGGACACTAAATCACAAATTTGACTTTTTTTTTTTAAAGAAATTACTAAGTTAATATCAGACACTAAAAAAACTGGAAAGTCGCACAAGAAACTTATCTGATCCTTCAGCATTCTTCGACCGTTCATTGGTTACTAAATAAGTATCTCAAGTTCAACGGCAAAAACAAGTTTGTCAAGTAAAAGTTACCACAAAGTTTCTCCTCGAATAATGTATTCTGGAATAACGCAAGAACAGTATGGAAAGCAAAACAGTAAAGGCTTACTAATAAAGCAATCATGAAAACAATACAGACCTAATGTATAAATAGATATAATAAAAAATATACATACATAAACTCAAGAAGGGCTTAAATACAATAAAATAAATTAAATAGTAAATTCTCAAAATAAACTTTAGGAAAAGAATACTTATTTAGTACGTTTAGGACGTTGAGGAGTGAGTAAATTAAAGGTATTTAGTGAACTGTATATGTTACTTTATGTATTATATACATATTATATATTCTATTATATTATATTAAAAAATAAATAGTAAAATCTCAAGATAAAATTTAGAAAAATAATACTCATTTAGTTCATATTCAGTGAACTATATTACTGTTCCATGACAACAATTGCTTTTATTGATAGATTAATTTGTCTTGTAAAAAAAAAAATTCATATCACATCTTTCCTCAAGGTAGTATCCTTGGTCCCATCCTCTACACCGTCTATACAGCTG
>NW_027104681.1:193512-298986 GCF_000696795.3 Halyomorpha halys | reverse complement strand
CGAGACTGAAAAGACAGGAAACTGCACGTCGATTTCGACTATTACAGCACTTACTAGACAAACGGTCTAAACTTCCAACACATTACAAAAGACTGATCAACATGACAATAATAAGGCCAATCTGAACATATGGAGTTGAGCTTTGGGGCTCCACTAAACCTTCAAATTCCTGTCGTATTCAATCCTTACAATCCTAAATCCTTCGTAAAATCCTCAATGCTCCTTACGTTGTCACAAATAAAATCATACATAAAGACCTTAATGTTCCCTATGTAACCGATCTAGCCCGAACCAGATATCACTCCTTCCATTATAAACTCCCTAACCACTCAAACCCCCTAGTTTCTAACCTTGCATTCTCTTCCATTCCTGACAATCCTCCGAAGCGCCTGAAAAGAAGATGGCCACGAGACCAGCTAATGTAAATTGTCATTAGAGTGCTACCAATGGGTAGTTTCTCTACACGCCTGTAACACTCCAATTTAACTTAGATCAGATTTACTAAATCTATTATAATGTACAGTTGTAAATAGCAATAAATAAATATTTAAAAAATCACATCTACAACTAAACTATATGAACCAAATCAACTGTTGAACTATAATTGTAACGATTTATGAGCAGTAGTTGAAGCTTTATAAAATTAGTCACCATTCAAACAGGTTTAAGTTGGGTAAGAAACACACAAGGGTATCGACATCAAAAATATCGATTTCATCACTTTTATCATTTACAATTAGGGTAACATATTTGATAAGTGTTTCAACGATTCAGATATCGAATTTATTTATAATAAGTGTAACGAAAAATCACAATTAACACATCTTTAGTAAAACAAATAGTACTTTTCTAAGTTACTTATAAAAAAAGACACGACTCTATAAAATCAGAAAAATATTTTTCCACATTTTAAATTTAATGTGGATGAACTGAATCGAACAAAGAATACAGTTAATATATTAATATATATTTTATATAATATTAAATGGTTTTCGCTCTTTTACGTTGTTAAATTGTTAGTTATTTACTTAAAATATGTATTAATTATTAGTAAATAATTTATTGAATTATAATAAAATTCATTGAATAAAAAGAAGATGCGCTGTTGTTATCGTTGTCACAAATTTTAATTCGTTACCCTCATATTTTCCCCTGCAATATTAAACGGATATTCGTGAGACATTAAAGGTCGTTAGGCTTTTTATAAAGGACGAATACATAGCGATCGAATCACATAAACGAGTGCCCGACGTCAACTTGCGTAAACCCATTGGGGGTTTGACTATCCAGACTTTGATATTAAACATGTTTTGTTGTTCTGACACCCACAATACTTTCATTCGATTTAATTAAAATTAATATATCCAATAATAGTGAGAGATAGAGTCGCTTTATAGGAAATCCATACTCGATCAAAATAATTCAGACTGTTTTAATTTGAAGAAAATAGTTAGGTCAATAGATAATAATAAAAGCTGCAGAGCTATCAGAATTCCGTCCTCCGGCGAATCGTCCGTGGAACAACTCTGCAGAGGGCTAGAATCACTACCATTCACCAGGAACGCCAGCTACCCTCTGTGCCGGAGTATATAGGCCGAAGGCACTTCAAACCGTTTGACGGGCTGAAGGCCTGCTGCAACCCACTCTTCAGAGAGATCGCCCCTCCAACAAGACCTGGGAGGTGGCAAAGCACTGTCCCCTTGGTAGACGTCCTCGCCGAGGGAACCACACCACCACCACCAGCCGGAATGGTCCCTCTCCATTTTCTTTTAGCCCCTAGTGATTATACCACACGTGTATACCCGACTTCAGCGGACATTGTAATTAGTCTTATAATGCCATACGACAAACAAAGATGTAATTTGTATATATATATTATTATATTTAAATGAAAAATAATGAGGTTTTTAAAATAAAATAAACAATATATAATAAGCAAGGAGAGACTCAATCTAGCCCGCATCAAATCCTATAGACTGCACCACTTGCTCACATCAGCGCAACTCTCACTGCGCCTGAAGCTTCATATCTATAAATCCATAATCAGACCAACTTGTGAGATCGTCCGAGATCGTCCGGAAGATCGTCCGAGGAACCACGCTCCAGAGGGTCAAGAACAGTGTCATCCGAGAAGAGCTTCAACTACCCACTGTGCCAGAGTATATAGGCCGACGACACATTAAATTCTTTGATGGGTTGAAGGCCTGCTGCAACTCTCTGTTCCGAGAGATCGCCCCTTCGCCAAGACCCGGGTTGTGGCAGAACACGGTCCCCTTGGTTGATGTCCTCGACGAGGGAAGAGCTTTGGACTCTAAAGTCGACTTATTCACAATCTAACCAGCGGAATGGCCCTTCCCCGTTCCATTTATCTTCTATGACTGGCATGCGGTGACTTATGCCATCGTGTTTTTGTTTATAAGTCACCACATCACCACCTGCACATCACTTTAAAATGCCACAAGGCAATCGAAGGAATTACAAATTATCAGATACACATATACCTACCTGTATGTATTAAATTACTTATTTCGCCACTAGTTGGGCACAGTCATAACATTCTGAGATCTGGCTTTGAGGCTTTATTTTTCTCATTGGGTAGTGGTCCTACAAAATGAATATCTTCGACCCCAAACATGGTAAAAATAATGTCAATAATAATAAATTTATACCCGGCTGTTTGTAAAATTCCAACGGCATTAAAATTTAAAAAAAGCCATCATATTTAAGTACCATTATATTTAAGGGAAGTGTTAACTCCCAGACTACTGGCTTTCGCATTTTCGTAAGTACCAAGGAGCCCTTCCTGTCACACATCATGACATTGGGATGAACATAGCCTCTCCATCCTCTAGCTATTTAGCAGCTAATTGCAGACAGCCCCACCATAGAGGCACTAAGAGCTAAACTGCTGAGGGAAACCGGACTTCCCTTATCTAATCACTGTAAAAAATTACCCTCATTACAAATATTTTTCATACGGACAGAAATGTTAAGTGGATCCAGCCTAATTCAATACTAGGCTAGGAGAGCCAGACCTGGAATGCCGCCTGGCAGAGGAGGCTTGGTGGAAGAGTGTCTTACAACAAGGAGAAGAAGTAACCGATTGAAAATTGTGAAGTGTTATATTAGAACCATATCGATGATTCATATAATTGTGTAAAATTAAACTGTCCCTAGAAAATTATAAACAAACTTCCAATGTATCCTTTTAGAGGAGATCGGTCTTAAATTCCCATAAATACAAATAGGTTTATGGTTTTAGGTTATAATCCACAATAATAGAAATATAGTTAATAGATCTGAAGGTAGGTTCTGTTTTTAAGTTGTAAATACAAATGAAAGAGGGAAAGTGTTTTGTAAAAAAAGTTTTAAATCTAGAATATCATTTTTTTTTTTTTTAATGTTATGTAAGTAAGAAATCTATTTAAAAACAAAATTTTATGAAGTGATTATAATATTATTTTAATGATTAATTTATTTTAAAGATGTGACAAGGGCAATTAGCCTGCAATTTTTGGGTTTTTTAAAAAAAGCAATGACATCAAAACTGAAGGCATGGCCAAAGAAATCAGTGTGTAGTTGAATGAAATAATGTAATTGTTATATAAAGACAAAAAAACTTTTTGTAGGTTGTATCCTTGAGAATGGCCTGAGGACCGGAACGTTGGAGAATTTTAAAGAATAAAAGTTGAGAGAAAAAAGGATCAAAATTTTATAAATTGATTAGATCTAATACGTGAGTAATCATATTACTTTTCAAAGCGAGGTTAACGAGTACTAATTCTCTGACCGCTTAGCTTATAATTCTCAATTATGACATTGCCCCCCCACCATAAAAAGTCATATGAAAGCATGTTCCAGATCAGGAGAGAAATTAAATTTAAATGGTGGGACCCCCAACATCCTTAAGCTCAATCCTCCAGTATCGTAACAGACCAAAACATGTGCTAAGTAAAAAAACAGGGTTTTAATGTATTGTATAATCTGTATCTCATGTTCGCTTTCAAAAATTAAACATAATGCTATAGGAACCTCCGAAATACTTTAAAAACCTTCCTGAAAATTTCAAAAAGCCGTCATACTCTGCAAATAATAACCCAATTTCAACGATTTAATATTAACTGGAGGAAAAAAATTAAAATATCACAACACAAGAAGTATAGTATAGTAGAACATTTTATTAAAATTTGATATGGCCTATTCTGAAACTTATGACTCCATTCATTAAAAGTAGTCAAAGTTGGGTGCCAAACGATGAATGAATCGATATGCAATAGCCCAGGAACAATCAATAAATTACATTTAAATTCGAAATTTTCCAAAAAGACAATAATACTAAGAAGAGCGAACTAATGGAAATGATTATGCTGGATTATTTTGAAATTAATCTTTGCATAGTACCAATATTACTCAATTTAGAAAAACAACTAAACGGTGGTAACAGCACCGTAAATCCTCTTTATAACCTGTGCCATAACATTCAATGGAAAGTATTTAAAAAAAAAAAAAAAAAGCATACGCAATAAAGATTAAAAAAGGGTTATAAAATTGTTCATCAGATAATGTCTATTTTTTTGCATAGACTCTCGGACTCTCGCCTTCATACTAATATCCTCAGCAAAAATATGGATGTAACCGCAACAGACTCTTCCGTATGTATGCTTGTAGGTTATTTATTAGTTGTTTTCTATTTCTCTGGTTCATTTTATGGTAATTTTATGGAATATTTTTTTTAATATTTACTATATACATTTATAATATTTGTCACTTTTTTATGTCTAGCTATAACTTTCATAGATTCGAAAAGGCATCTGGCTTGTTTTAAACATAGGTAAGGACGACGTACAATAGGTCCTCTGAGGCCGCGGTACACTTTTGCCGGGATAAAAAGAATATATAAACTCGTAAAGGGTAATGGAGAATGACAGAAAACGCTTAAAAAATGTCTGTTCCAACATGAATTTAAGTGGCGTGCTGTTACGGTTGCCATGACGAAATGAAAACACTGGCTAGATCTTTGTAGACAAGAGGTGTTATGGTTGTCATGGGGAGAAACAAAACACGAGCGATATGTTCTGACGAGTGGGTTTTGTTTTTGTGAAGGTGACAGTTTGATCCTGGAACACGTTACGATTGTTCAATGTGAAGTGGTAATAGTTTAAAGGCCCTCTGTCTTTACTGTTTGAACTGAAATAGCACCATATGAGAAATGTCATCGTATGTGTTTTGTTTTTTTTCAAAGTTATGGTGTTCTATTTCAGTGGACTGTCATTAACACTAGAAGTGGGAATATAGTGCAGTGACGTTTCTTCAGCACGTCCTGGATAAGAGAGTTGTATCAGGTGCCATCCTAAAACTTCTGGGGAAGGAAATATCGGACAACCTTATGTTCTGTCAGGAGTACACCCAAGGACTACGTGGGGTTAGAACTAAATTTTATTTTGTTTTTATTTTATATTCACTTTTACACTTTTTTGGATAATAATGTAAATATCGTTATTAAGGTTAAGCATTTAAGTTAAGGTTAAGTCAACCTATACGTTTTAATTGTTTTTTTAATTGATAAGAATTCTTTTTTTTCCTTTTTCACTCTGTGTACATATATTTCTTCTTGTTATTAAACTTTTGTACATATAGTTCTGCTGTTCTTTCTCTGCTTTCAACTTGTTAATTTACTTTTTTTTTGTTGTTGTTCACGGAATATTACGATAATTCAACAGGTGGGTAGGTAACACCCCTAGGTTTTCTGTAAAGGTATTCGGCAGTGGTCATAATTCAACAACTGTTTATATAGGGATATATTTTAGTTATATTGTGGGTATAATGTTTCGGGGTTTTGTTATTTCCAAGAAAAAATTACGAGGCAACTAAGGAGTAATTTATTATTTATTGTTTTGTCTTTTTTTCCCCCTTTTTCGATTATACTTGTTTTTTTTTATTTTCCTTTAACTCACCCCCTTCTCCGCTGAGCGTGGGCAAGTATAAACGATAAATATTTAACTAAGGATAAATCAAAAGTTGCGGATATAGTGCGCATGCTTAGGTCTGCGAATCAGATCAATGTTTTAATCATAGGTATGTTGTGTTTAATAATGTTAATATGCTTAATAATATTTTTATTACACACAACCTTCATATTTCAGTTGTTGGAATGACTAACTCCATAAAATCATTCTTAGTATTATCAATAATGACTCAATAACAATTTAGAATTGAATTAATGGAAATGAAAAAGCAGAATAAAAGTTTTACTATACTGTTATGTTTTTATATGTCCGCAATACTTTTGAAAAAAGAAATGTTAACGAGAAGTAATATTAAAAGTGTTCGCCGATGATAATATAGTGCTTTTGGTTCGTAGTAAATCTCTTGATTTAATGGAATGGAAGCTTAATGAACCATTGAAAAAAAAAGATATGAACACAAAGTAGTGGTTTTACTTTCATAATAATAAAAACAAAAGCATACTAAGGGGTATTTGTAGACTAAGAGGTTTTTCAACAGAACCTGAACTAAGGTTAAGTATTGCTGACATCTTGTTTGTTGCTCATCAGAAATACCCTGACATCCAATTGGAGAAAAAGTTAAAGTGGACCACCATTGAAAGTTTTAAATAAGAATGTTTAAAAAAACTCGGCATTCTCAAATTTCTTTCGCACTCAAGTTTGGGAACTGAAAGCATCAGCTTACTAACAGTATACCGAACTCTAAATCGAAGCATATTGAACTACGGTGTATGCATTTATGGCACGGCAAACAGGAGTCTTTTAAAAATTTTCGGTTCATTTCATAATGCTGCACTAAGGATATGTTCAGGCGCTTATAGAACTTAACCAAGTGCGGTGCGCATGCAGAATGCGCTGAACCCCCTCTTGAGTTGAGAAGATTGTACATCATGGAAAAATTTACTCCCAATAGTTTCACTCCATAAAAGAGGTCATGTTTTGTGTTGTACCATTTGAAAACATTTATTTTCGGCAAGCAGTAATAGATGCAGTTTCAGACCTCGGAATAAACCTAAACTCTATACGACATAATATAACTTTAAGACATAAAATGTCGTCTTTATACAAATACAAATGTATTCCTATTGTTAATCATTTAACTTTTTCGAATAAGAGATTATTTTTCTATAAAATGGATGAATATAAAAGTATTCAAATGGTTATTCGAATTGTTTTACCCGAATAATGGATTATTCGTGTAAAATAATGACGAATAAAAAAGTAATGGGATGGTTAATCACATGTTTTGTACGAATAATTGATTATTCGTGTAAAATAATGACGAATGAAAAAGTATTGGGATGGTTAATCATATTTTTTGGTACGAATAATTGATTATTCAAGTAGAAAATTCACGAATAAAAAATGTATTCGTTTCTCGTCATTCGAATAATATTTGCCCAACTCTGATCTGTACTAAAATAAATACAAAATTTAACGCATTTATTTCAGGACAAAAAATCCATAATTTTTTACTGAGTAACATCACATTGTGGTATATCTGGCAGTGAGAGAGCACCTTAAGCTGTCAACTCAGTTCGAAGTCAAGTAACTGTTATAGAGATGACCCCAACAGAAGACTGGACACATCAATTTCTCACCATACTCGGCAAAGATGGAACCAAACCTGTAAAACTACTAAGTGCTAAGTTAATGGAAGTAAAAAAAAAAAGATTTCACTCGCTGGGAAAAAAACTCCAATCGATAGTCAAGAACAGAAGAGGTCATCCTCAGCTCCGTACTGGACACTGTGAATTTTCAGACGGCTACTTATTACGGGGTATAGAAACAGCAACGTGCATAGACTGCCAAGTCATCAGAACAGTATCCCTCTTCTCTGCTCTGAGAAAAAAAAAACTTATGAAAAGAAAAAGAGGAAGAGTTCCTCCAATACAAAGAAGAAAAATTAATGGTTTTTTTAACTATTAAATATTACAATAATAGAGTGTAGATTTTTGATCCACTATTTGATCCACCAATGACTCTTAGAGTAGATAGACAAAAGTACTTTTCTGAAAAAAATTGTAATTATAGTTAATCAAGGCATCAACTGAAAGCCTCGTCAGGAAAATTATTGCCAAAGTAATTAATATAGAAATATACTTTGTGAAGTAGGGAGGATTAAGGTAATGAATTTGAAGTCTAAAGAAGTTGGTCTTGGTTCGTTTAATTTTATGTAGCTTCCTTGATATTTTCCTTTCAAAAAAAATGTTTGTGACTTATATTTAATTATAGATATTCTTAGCAAGTGAGATATTAAAATTAGTAATTTTAATGTAATTCAATATCGAGTGATTCCAAAGCTCATTTTACTATTATCGTGGTTTTTAAAATTTCGTTTGTTTGGTAATGGGTGCAATAATGGCAAATTAAAATTTTATTCGGAAATGTGTGTTCACCTTTTACATTATAGTGATTTCAGTTAGCTGATCTAGGAACTCAAAGACATTTTTGACATTTCTTTTTCTAGATACGTTTTTGTAGGATCTAGCCTGAACCAGATATCACTCCTTCCATTATAAACTCTCTAACCACTCAAACCCCCTAGTTTCCAATCTTGCATCCTCTTCCATTCCTGACAATCCTCCGATGCGCCTGAAAAGAAGATGGTCACGAGACCAGCTAATGTAAAATGTCATTAGAGTGCTACCAATGGGTAGTTTCTCTAAACGCCTGTAACACTCCAATTTAACTTAGATCAGATTTACTAAATGTATTATAATGTACAGTTTTAAATAGCAATAAATAAATATTAAAAAAAAAATTTTTTTGTAGAATTTTTGGAACATGAATATTGCCCACCATCAGAGGACTAGACTTAAAACTGTCCTAGCCAATAATTATATAATACCTGAAGTCATAAAAATTATCAATCTAGAAAGAAGATAGTTATATAAGCCATAAATACAGGCAATGTTACCTTGCTCTAAAAGCAAACATATTTCAGAGAAGCTACCTCGCACCTGGAGTAATTCCCGCGCTATCTTAAACATGTATGTTAATGGAGCCAAAAACTACGTAACGACAGAAGAAGTTCTATTGCATAAGGACAAGCGAAAACATAACCCGGAGAGAAGGTAGATTAATTAAAATGAGGTAGCGAGGATGGTTCGCACCCGGTTACATAAAGAGCTCAACATCTACCCCACAATAGCCTTGGGTTCAGTTGGGCAAGACAGTCGATCCCAGTTCCATGAGGAGTCTGTGGCATCTTCACCGCACAACTTCTATAATCTGGGGTGCGGCATATCTTAACGAGAGACCTGACCTCAGCTTTTGAAATAACCATCTACCATCATTCAATATCTTCAAATAGAACTGGAAACAATTATTCCACCCTCGAACGGAATAACGCTATAGATACTTTATCAAACCGGGGTTTTACTTTGTAACTAGGGAATTAAATTGGTAAAATAGTTGTTGATTTTAAATTATTAAAATTAAAAATTTAATGAGAATATAGCAAACCTGAGATGTTGAGGTTGTTTATACATATAGAGCGTGATAGACATTGTAAACTGAATAATTATAAATGAAAATGTGATGGTAGGTCACACATTCAATTAATAGGTCATAGGTTTAATTATGATAAAAATTAATTTAATAGTACATATTGTTCCCTAATTTAATAATGATTTATAGGTAGCTAACTGACTAATGATAAAATTTGACAAAGGTATAATAGCCAGTAATAAGGGCCGCCCATAGCTCAGTGGTGAAGTACAGTCTTACCAATTGGATGTAGGTTCGAATCCGGCCTGGAGCGTTGACTTTTTTCATTGAGTGGCGGTCCTACAAAATGAAAAACTTTGACCCTCAACCATGTTCAGGCAATATAGGACTCCAATGGGATCTTAGCCGAAAAAAAAACATATAACCAATAATAGTTGATAAGCAATATGGCTAAGTATCGCTTTATTTTATGTGGTTGAGATATTGCAAGTAAGATAGAACATTTATGTTTCAGAATGTTTTTAGAATTGATTTATAATCAGTGGAATGCAACTGAAATTGTTATTTGATTGATCCTTGAGAATAAATAGATATTTTTAATATAACTAATCAACAAACCAGTCTCAAACAATATATTTTATAATATACAATTATAACTCCCATATGTCCTGTAAGGACATGTATGTGTAAATATTAAATAACTAGTAAGAATTATTTTTAAATTAAAATAATGCATCCCTTAAAAGAAACGGTATTGTTTACTCATTGGTGCTATTTTATTGAAATTATACAGTAAAGATATACTTGATTACTAATATTCCAACTTTAATGATTTTTTGTAGCTGTGTCCAGAAAGGTCTTTTCCGCATGGGTTAGCGAAAGTAGTCCACGGAATCTGATGAAATTGACACTACACCCATTTTACTCTAATCACTAACATCCTCCAAATTTGGACCAAATCATACTAGCCGTTTTCAAGATATAGTTGTGCCGAGGAAAATATGTGATGCACGTCTAAGGGCAAGTACTATACGAAATATAATAAAATCTATGTGTGATCAAGCAGGTATCGGTCTCCAAGTTTCCAAACAAATTCATTATAAGGATTGTTGATTACACATTTTATATACGAACGAATATTTGACAACGGACCGACAGACAGGCACAAAACCACGTTTGTCCGCTGAAGTCTATAACGCATAATGCGAGAAAAAATTTTCAATTCTGAGAGCATCAATTACTTTAATTTTTTGCATGAATCCAAAACTTCTACAGTGAGGAAGCTAAAATTATTTATTATAAATCAACCCATAAAGTTAATTATTGTCATAACTTTCAATGTGTTTCTCTGCATTGTTCTCTCAGAGAAAAACAATGGAATATTTAATGCATCGTTTATGAGCATACACAATGTTCGCGCCCTTGAAAATTGGAAAGGTATTTTATGTTTAAGACATTTATAAATGAAAGAAGGACAATCCTTTCTAATTGTAAATTAAAACAAATAATCATTAGTTTAAGTTAATTTAGAGTAACATAGCTCAATATTTTATTTTTCCGATTAGCAACCATTTTGACATGTTAAGCGAATCGAAGTTCATCCCAAGTAAAAACATTTCAATTTGGAACCCGAAATTTACATTCGAGTATAAACTATAATTATGTTATTATTTTATTTTATGGGCACAACAGACCATGGAGGCCTAAGTCCTCGAGCGATGTATTTACCAATATTAGGAGGTAATATTCCCAGCATTAGGAAATATATCGCGCGTTTCTTGACGTGATTTTTTCGCAGGGTGGGTTCGTCTATAAAAATAATAGGGTGGGATCGTCACTCCCACACCTATTTTTTTGTGAGTGCCAACCATCGGCTAACGTGCCTCACAAATGCCCGGTTAAAAGGTTTTCAGTCAATTTGCATTATTTTGTGCTTAAAAAAAGCCTGGATGGGACAGGGATTCGATCTAACAACCTTTGGGTTGGTAGACTGGCGTGTTACCACGCTGCTACCGCTGCCCTATAATAACTATAATAGTACATTCAATTTCCTCGCGCACCACTCTGCAACGAGACTGACGCACCTTTCTGGTTAAGTCTTTAATCTGGCTCTGCTCTCTTCGGACATGATGATCACCAGGTCATTGACGTAGGCCATAGCAAGGAACCCTCTGCTCTTTAGCTCCTCCAGGAGGTGATCAAATACTAGCGTCAACAGAACCAAACCCTGGGGTGCCTCATTCTAGTTTCTTTTCCATCTGGTAGTAGCTACCCCTGATCCTGACACTCCACGGACTGAGGTAGCTCTAGAGGATATTGAACCCTTACAACCACTGGAGTACAAAGGCTGTAAAAAAGTATCAGGCTTATTTCTCCACCCTCTTCTCTACATTCCTCCTAGTACAAGAGTCCAAGAGGAGAAAAAGGCAGTTATCTCACCCCAATTTTTGATTACTTTAATGAAAGCCATGTATAATTAACAATCAAAATTGATGAGTCTGCCAAGTATAGGTTGGGGGAATAAAAAATGGCGGGTGTTTCTAAGCGATAAAAAAGACTATTTTTTCATTCGGAGCTCTGTATCTTAAAAAGTAGGAATAGCACAAGAAAACCTAAGAGAACGTCATTTAAAGAAGAGTAAATTTTCTAAAATATGAGCCCAAATAGAGTCATTTACGTTAAATAATTTATGAGATAAGGCTTTTTAAAAAGCAACATTTCATAAAAATGTCGTATGTGACGTACTGAAAGATTAGTGAATTTATTTTGAAAAATCTATATCTCTAAAACTATTGACGTACAGATATCTATTAGCGCTCAAACTAAAGCTAGTTTAATGAGCTATAAAGTAGTTGAAATTAACTTACTAATAATCTTTCAGTAGATTTTGAAGAAATTTTGCTTTTTAAAAAGCTACATCTCGAGAACAATTGGACGTAAATACCTCTTTTAGGGCTAATATTTCAGAAAATTTACTCTTCTTTAAATAAGGTTCTTTTAGATTTTCTAGTGTTGTTGGTAGTTTTTAAGATATAGAGCTCCGAATGAAAAATTTATGTTTTTTTAAGATATGAAACAGCCGCCATTTTTATTCCCCATACCTATGATTGGCAGACTCATCAATTTTGACTAGTAATTATACATAATTTTCAATAAAGTAATCAAAAATTGGGGTGAGATAACTGCCTTTTTTTTCTTCCCGGCTCTTGTACTATCCTCAGTGCATCTCTGGTTTCCTTGATAGAGGTGGAGCCGCATTGCCGTGGATGGCTCGCATCATTAAGGATCGGTCTAAGCTTGATTGGAATCATATGTTCCAGACCTTTCCTGAAGAGATGAAGAAGGAAAATAGGACGGTATATCCTCGGCAATTCCTTACGTTTGGCTACCCTAAGAAGCCATACTATATTTGTTACATTGCCATACTGTATTTGTACACCGTTGTATTTGTACCGTTGTATTTGTACACCTTTAAATTGAAGTAGCAAATTCACCAAGTATACAAGAAAAATGCTAGTATAAAATCTTATCTCTCAAGGTACGTTTCTTCTAGTTATAATTATGTTGTGTTACATATTATAACATTAATTAATGAAAATACTTTATTTTTCTGAAGACAAGTACAAAGAAACCGGTACAACAGAGCAAGGAGCCGATGTTCAGCAACAAATACCATTCATACACTTCGTATCTGAGTAACAGGAATGGCAGCTTTACCGTCCATGTATTTCCAGCTTACCGTACAGTATTTCCAAAATACTGAAAAATCTTCAAGACAACAGAGTTGGATAATGATATAAGGAAATTAATTTTATTTAGAGTCCATCTACAGGTTAAGATTTAGATATGGAGTAAACAATAAACAGAACATTACTTTTGCATAATTCATCAACATTAATTCAGGATAATAAACTATTTAAAAAATTTAACGTAAAATTTCAAAAGAAAATATCGCATCCGACACAGTCACGTGAGGTTAAAGATTTTTATTCGAAACTGAATAAGTCGGAAAACGAGCAAGTTTTATGCTCTTTGATTTTCGGAACTATTTTATAAGCCTTTAGTATTTATTAAAACGATGTGTAGCCATAGAGCGGCTGATGGTATTTGAAACCTCAATACCACCCGTAAGCGACTCTTCTAGTACGAGAATAAACATAGTCAACTCATTCATAAATCTTATGTAACGCAACCTTTGAAGTAGAGTCTTGACTCTTCACGGTGGAATCGATACGAGTCAAACACCTTGTCACGGGTCGACGTGCGCTAGCCCTTGGTTCACGGATATTCAACATCAACATTAGTTTCTTATAATTGATTAGAGAGAAATAAGAAAGGTAACGAATTAAAAGAAAAATGAGTTAAAAGAAAACGACTGTTTTAATAATTAATCAGTATCCAAGTTAAGTATCAAAACACTCCTCATTATTTCTTCGAAAGTTGAACGTTTCGGCCATTCTTAAGGACAATCTTAAATTAATTAATTTACACCTAACATCCAATTATTTAAATTTTGATTAATTTAAATCAAATCACCCTATTTCGTCACTATTCCATTAATTAAAAATTAAAAAACTATTAATTACAAATCAACTTAACACTATCATTATAGAAGGTTGTGTTGAAAATAAAATGATAATTCCATTATGTTGATCTGAAATTAAAAGTTTATAAAAATTAATGGAATAGTCACCAAATAAGGGATTTGACTAAAATTAATGACGTGGGAAGAATAGCCTGAAAACGTTTTTTAATAATTGGATGTGTGATTTAAATTTATATTTAAGATTGTCCTTGAAGATGGCCGAAACGTTGGACTTTAGAAGAAATAATAAAGATTGTTTTGAGACTTAACTTGTACACAAATTAATTGATTTAAACAATAAAAACCAGTCTCAAGAAAGTGAAAAGATCATATATAAAATGTTTATTAACTTTTTTTACAATTAAAAATTTTGTATATATTTTTTAATTTCATTTATTTTGTATGTGATTAGAATTCAGGATCTGAAGTTTGTCCGTTATTAGAGAATCATCAACATATTCATCAATGGAACTCATCGAAAGTTATTAGGATCGTAATCAGGGTGAGGATTTGATAAGACATATGTATTTTTACTAAATTGAAGCTTATATAAATATCCAGGAAAAATTAGCTAAGAATAATAAGCCCTTTGTTATGAAGCATTAAAAACTGATTTAAAACATCAAGAATTACAGAAAAATCTCTGGAAACAAGATTGATTTATGTAGGCGCTAAACGTTCCTCTATAGGAAAGAGAACTAATCCAGCGGAGCTACGTGATCAGGAGCCAAGGTCGAGGAAAAGGATATTAGAAAGGAAAAGCCCAGGATGTTAATGGAGATAACTTGCTGTCGCACAATGGTATCGTCCATCGAGATAACTTCTCAAGGCAGGCTTTAGCAACTTGCGCAAGAGGACAACTGCAAGAGGCGTGGCGGATGTACATGGGAAATGTACAAGACGGTAAAATAATTACCTCTAGCGATTTACAAGCAAAGATTAGGGAAGTGTCAAATAAAGTATCAAATATTTTGGATAATTATTCCCCATCTTCAGATTTATAGTATTGGGTTATGCCCGAACAAATATTTGACAATAAACCTTGTCTGCTGATGCCTATAACGTAAAATGCGAGAGAAAATTTTCGACTCTGAAGGCATAAATTATTTTTGTTTTTTTAATGAATCCAAAGCTTCCTGACACTCTGCAGTGAGGAAGCCAAAATGTTTGTTATATTATTTTTTATAAATTAATTACACTTAAAATCTCTCTATAGAGTTGGTTCAGATGTCTTGTGCCTGTTTCAAAATTCACTGTATAATTAATGTTTTCTGATATGCAAATGGACTCAAGTGTTTTTTGTTTTTAATGAATTATTTTCGTCATGTAAAATCATACTATTTTCAAAATCAAAAGTATGCTGTTTTTTAGCTGCATGCTGCACTAGTGCTGTTTTATTTGAATCTTTCTCCTCGTTTTTTAAATTATTAATGCGCTTGTAATTTCATCACCCAAGAATTGCTTTGTTTCACCTGTATATATAGCTGGACAATTTAGATACGGAATTTTATATATCCATCCCGACTGATGGAATGATTTAGGGCATTGTATTTCAAATTAGTAAAATTCAATGAAGGGGCGCAGAAAAATATTAATCATATTAAACTAGTAGCAGCTAAGATGTTAAGAAAATATAGAAAAAAAAATATGAAATGGTTAAAGTTAATTTTTAGCAAAGTTAATAAAAATAAACACATTCTAATATGAACATAATTATATTTAAGGTACGCTGTTTTATTAATAATAATGTTTTTTGCTAAAATTGTTAAAAAATTAATGAATAAAAAAAGCTGTTATTTGACAGATTATCCTTGAGGATGGTCGAATTGGCTGAAACGTTGGACTTTTAAAGAAATAAAGAGTATTTTGAGACTCAAATTGGAAACAATTTAATTTATTTAAACAATAATTCCAATAAGCATAGCGGTTAAATGTTTAGCGCACTTTTCATTTTTGATCTCAGAACGATTAAGTACAAACAAAAAAAATTGAAGACGTACTCTGAATGAAGTACTCTCATGAAACTAAATTAAACAATTCTGGTTCTGATGGAAGTAAATTTGTTGAGATGAAGGATTACAGAACCCCAGTACATATAGTTAGCTCTCAGCCAGCATACTTGAATGTTACCAACAGTACTACGTCACCAAATAGTACATTTTTATTGTCCGTTGTGAGCTAGTTTGTTGAGTCATCTTAGGAGCCTTCTGCTTACAACGGTACTGGTTTATTTCTCTCTGGGCAGGTTAACTTTTGTTTCTTGGGGGTCCAATGGATTGAAAATTTGGTTGACTACCTAAAGGATAACCATTCCTCCTGTATACAAAAAAAAATCGAACATTTTGGACCTTATAAAAACTTTTAAATTCGAAATCGAAGTTATTAATTTTCAATATATAGAGAGCTTGGTCGAATGTACCCTTCAACTTGTGATAGTGCGAAGGGTAACTCGAATAATAACTCAAAATAAAAGGTAATTTATTTTTTAAAAATTCTGTTAATTATTATATGTAGGAGCAAATGAGGAGGATCAAAAGGTCAAACAACTATAAAACAGAAAAAGGTTTTTTTTTTTCTTTCATTTTCTACAATTTTGTTAAGTAAATAAAAAATATTCCAATGCAAGGTTTTCTATCAACACATATATTTTTAACGTACAATATTGATATATTTCGTTAATACGATTTATTTTACGTTAAATAAATCAATTAATAAGTCGTTGATTAGATAGTAATATCTCGTAAATAAAAAAAAAATTAACAATACAAATTAAATATTTTAAAAAATGATGGAAAACATTTCAAACTTTATTCTCTACTTTTGCATTACATTGGACTGGAATCTCACCTTCTCTTCTCACGTTAAGGAGAGGCTGACCCCGCAGAAACCCCACACACTTCCATCCGCTAAAGTAGCCGCAGCACACATGGGCTATGACCTAACTGAACAAGAATAGAGTAATCGGCCTAAGAAAATTAAATCTATTTAATATAGCTAATTATCATTATAGGGGCAGCAATAGCAGCATGGCAACGCGCCAATCTACCAACCCAAAGGTTGTCATATCGAATCCCGGTCCCACCCGGGCTTTTTTCAAGCACAAAATAATGCAAAACTAACTCACAACCTTCCCTCCGGGCATTTGTTAGGGCCGTTAGCCAATGAGTGGTACTCACAAAAAATATGCGACGGACCCACCCTACGAAAAAACACGTCAAGAATCTCGCGATGTATTAGGCTATACATCGTACAAGGACTTAGACCTCCATGGTCTGTATAATAATTATTATTATTGAACATTTTAAGTTAAATAAAGAAACTCGTTGAACTCAGGTCTATATTCCCCCTATTATAGTTTGTAAAATTTGGTAAAAATCCACAGGGAAAACTCCGCAAGACAGGCAACGGCCCAACCTTCGCTGCTTAAGGATTCCCTAGGCCAGGGAAAAAAGAAATTTTGTAAGAACGTACACGTGTATGCGAGTGCCATGGGTATTTTGTCATCTTATATAAATAAAAGATTTAAAAAACTATCTGTATAGACACATCTATAGTCACAACCATAATTTTATTACCGGACAGGAGTTAAACAAAAAAAAATAAACCAATGTTTTGTAATCTCGGTAGTCCAAACTTCAGCAGCCAATAAAGCTTTATTGTTTTAAAATAAAAGTGCACATGAGTAAAGGACATTTGTAACTTACCGACATATAGGCAAGTTATTGTAATCACTGTGAAAATCGAAAGTGGAAACTTTTACACAGTTCCGATTTGATTGTCCGTCCAATTGCTATGAAAGCGTTCACATATATTTATATATTAATATATATTATCTATATAATATTATTTTGTTGTATAAATGTTATTTTCACACTTCAAGAATTTTTTTATGACGTCTCCAGAACAGTTTTTCTCTTGAGTTTCTCTTCCCCTCTACTTATATTGCTAAATATATTTAGTAGGCGGGGTAACGCGGAATTCTGGAATTAACTTAGGTAATAGTGCAGTTAAATGAATACTCGACAAGAAACGAAACGGTCACACAATTAATGTCTGAGGAGCGACCCGTTTTCTAATCACTATAATTTTCTATCCATATCTTACCTCTTAGAAGACATGTTTAATGAGATCAAACTCAAATGTTGCCGAACAGCTCCTACTTCCAAACCCAATTACCTGGTCCATTACATAAGGATGCGGCGAATGACAAAAGAGAAACCCCTCAAAAGAGGACGATGGCAGCCGCTCCAGAGGAAGGATGCGGCCATTAGGGTGTTGTGTAATTGTGCAGGACTGACCCAGAGCCAGGACCTTGATCCACTTTGAGTCGAAAGGGAACTACCACTTCTTAAGTAATCCCCCGTCTTTATTAGTCCTTCCGAGATAATACTTTTATTAATGGCGATGTTATTTTTAGGACCCACTGCCTATCTAGTTTGTAATCTGTAGTTTGGTTCAATTGGTGCCAGCAGCAGCAGTCATGAAGATCATTTAATTCAACCCAACAGAAGAATAAGATTATATTTTTTTCTAAAACAAATTAATCATTAATGTCTCTCTAACATTAAAAATATAAGTAACGACTGAACAGAAAGTAGTAAAATAAAATAATTTTTATTTTCTCAATAGAAAAAGAAATCTGGTGAGATGTGCACTTCACACAATTTTCAATTACCATAAGAACTCATATTTTAAGGTTTGTTCTTACCAAGAATCCGACAGTTAAACATAAGTTAACGAGACCGTGTACATATTAATGCGATCAGATGAGAACAGTCGCCCTCAGCTATTTCCGATCCTTTATCTATTAGGTAGGGAGTAGCGGTAGCAGCGTGGTAACGAGCCAGTCTACCAATCCACAGGATGTCGGATCAAATCCCGGTCCCACCCGCGCTATTTTCAAGCACAAAATAATGCGAAACTCACTGACAACAAAAATAGGCGTATGAGTGACGAACCCACCATGAGAAAAAAAACACGTCAAGAAACGCGCGATGTATATCTTAATACTGGCAATATTACCTCCTAATATTGGGAAATACATTGTGCGAGGACTTAGGCCTTCGTGGTCTGTTGTGCCCATAGAATATTAATAATAATAATATATCAATTAGGTAGCCTTACTTATCAGACTTTTCAAACAGACAATTATAGTGAGTAGGTTGGTCGATGTACGACACGTCAAAATCTCACAAGAGGAGATCATAACACAAAAAAGTAATCCTTGCCTGGCGAACCCGCCCTGCTAAGACCCCCAGGGAGGTCCCATATAACCTTTAAAATATTAGCTTCAAACGGGAAGAGGAGACCTTAAGATATTTAAATCGAGAAATATTTAAAAAGCACCTCAAATTGTAAAACTACTCCTTTATTTTAAAAAATTTTTTTGATCAAGGAAGGTAAAAATTTCAAACAAAATATTTTGATTTTTCTGGCACTATGAAATTCTTCTGTCATTATATTTTAGAGCTTTTTGTGGTTTTAATAACAAATATCAACTTTATTTCTAGCAAAAATAAAACATTTTAATAAAAGTTAACTAAGCTGTTTATAGGTATTCATGGTGTGTTAAATGTCAAATGTTATAAGTATACGAATATGAGTAGCCCTATTTAAAGTCATTTTAAGTACTTAAAAGCTCCTAGAGCGGATTTTTGGAGCAACTTGTCATTACAACATGGCTAAAGTAAGTGAAAAGTAGAAGTTTTGAATGTTTGGCTAGTGAGTGCCTTGTTGATCTTTTGACTTGTGAGAAGAATCAAGATGAGCTAATTGACAAGTTTCATTATTAATATCGTCATCCATTGCATTATTAGTTATAAAAATATCCAAAACAATACTAACACAATCAAAACACAAACTAAGACAAGCCCAGCTGGTTAATTTCGAGGTCATTCTTCATTTAACAGACTCTCAACCATGTTGTATGTTATATCGTTTTAACATGGTAAAAGAATAAAATTTTTATCCATATTTAACATGTTAAACTAAAGATAATGAATATCTCTGTGGAATGCAATCGGGAGAGATCAAGCAGTCTTTTTTTCAGTTTCAAACTCGGAGCAATAATTTTCCCTTTTTTCTCCTTAAGTTATCCATCAAATTCTTTAATATTTGGTATTTTCTCATTGTTTATCAATGCAAAAAATAAATAATTCCCTTCCTGAAAGGTTATCAATTGTTATCGAAGATCAGAAAGGGGATTATGTCTCCTTATTTATAAAATGCAATAGTTAATTATTAAAGAAAGCTTTACTAAGTTACAATAATATGTTGAGTCAGCTAGATGAGACTAAAAAGGAGTAACTTAAGATGCTGATCAGCAACCTGAAGAATGTATGAAATCCATTATATAGTCAAAAAGTCCAATTTTTGACTTCTACTTTCTGTACACGTGCAAAAAAAACCTCAATTTTTTTTCTAATATCTTCGTATTCGTTATTCTGTTTTAGAAAACTTTATTAACACTTTGCGTAAAGTTTTATCATGACGGTCAGCCCCACCGCAACTGTCTACCAAAATCGAATTCAATTAATTTAGAGTATGTCCATGATGTGAGTAATTATTTGATTGAAAAAAACAAAACACAGAGGTTTAAATATAAATTTGCCTTTTAGTGGTAGCTAAAGATTCCGCTGCAACTAATTTTGCCATTTCGATCATTTGTTTAAAATTAGAACTCTTTCGAAATCATAACAAACGGAGTTTACCATCATATACAGTAAATTAAAATTGGACGAGTTTTCATATGAGCATGTTACTCATATAATGAGTGCATGTTTATAGTATTTCTATAATTATTAAGGATTAAGCGTCCCAACTGAAAATATGAATTAAGGATTTCAAAACAAGAAGAAAACTATTTTTTGAAGCTTTGTCCGTTAATGCTTTGTTTAAGAGATATTCACGCCGGAATATTTTAACTGTTACAATATTCCCAAATGATATTGTATTATATTACTAGAAATGTTACCAGGAGAAGTCACTTTCTAAAAATGAATAGATAGGGTTTGAATTAGTAAATTATCCAACGGAATTCCTCAATTCTCTCATTTATCGCTGCCACACATCATCACCCGGAAAGTTGGAGTTTCAATCATTCTGCTCAGAAACATTGATCCACCCCGTATTTGCAATGGTACCAGATTGGCAAAAAAGAAGTTTACAAAAAAACTTTATTGAAATAACAAGACTATTCCGAAAATTCAGAGGAAGGTGTACTAATACGCCGTATATCGATGGTACCAACCGATATGACATTCCAGTTCAAGCGTTTACAATTTCCAATAAAATTTGCTTTTGCAATAACCATAAATAAATCACAAGGAGAGTCATTTAAAGTATGCGGAATAAATTAAGAAAATCTAGGTTTTTCTCATACGTCACATATTCACGTGTTGGAAAACCAAGGGATTTGTTTATTTATATGCCAAATGGAATCACTAGAAATATATTATATCCAAGAGGATTGTAATTGAATGATTAATATTGGAATGTATCTTTTCTCTTTTAAGAAAAAACATTTTAGCATGTGACAATCGTTTACAAAAACCATCTCAATCATAATATTGGGTCGTCATAAGATTTGCATATTTGTGCCAAAATTTAGATCACCGACAACCAGATTGAACAGAAAACCATAATTGAGCTGAAATACCATTGCAAATATACAATTGGTTTACAATGATAAAAACATAAAGGATCTCTATGATTTTCCGTTAAAATAACAGGGTCATTCTATACTACCTTTGAATATTAACTAACATCTGCGAGAAGTTCTAAGAAGACTTTATAAAACCGACTGTCATCACATTTATTTAAACGTGTTATGAATTGCGTACGATTTATTTTCGGGATCAGCAGAGGTACGCACATAACCCAGTATTACGAAGAGCTGAAGTGGCTCTATCCATCCTTCCGATGCCAGTATTTCCTAGCTTCCTTTCTATTTCAAGTAATTACTAATCAACGCCCCTTCTATATCATAGAAAAACTGTAATTCAAATTCTCAGTCTAATCTCGTACTACTATGGCCCTTATCTGACATCTACCCTCTACCTCACCGAATTGCTGCGTACGATAAATAGTTTTTTACCCGAGCTGCATATCTCTGGAACTCCATTCCCTCTAACATACCTCAAGTACCAACCCTTCTCTCGTTTAAAACCCATATATTTAACTACCTTTTACTTCACCAATCTAATGCATTATTATAATAGTACAGATATTTTGTAATTATCTCTTTGTTTTATTTTTTATTTAGTTAGTTTTTTAATTTATTTATTTATTTTCTTCTTCTCTGTATATAAGTTATAATTAAGTCTAGCCACAATATTTTTTTGCCCAATAAATGTTATTACAAAATTAAAATTAACTCTGTGATTGTTCCAGACCTAGTCCCAGAATAAAAAACTGTTTTTCATTTCATATATTGGTTTCTTTATGCTACCAAATCACCTGTAGTCGCCATCAACCATCGAAACGCAATGATAGCAGCATATGCCGACGACATTGGAGTCTACGCCTCCAGCATCAGGGCTGAACTGGCACTCCACCATGCACAAGCCGCTTCTGCCACCATTGTAGCTGTTCTCAAGAAGGATGGCATCAGAGTTAACCCAGCTAAGACGGATGCCATTATAATGTCTTTCCAGAAGGGCAAGAAGAGCAGGCTACCCCAGCGGTTCGTCGTGGATGGCGAGGGTCGGAACATCTCCAATATCCTCTACCTGGGCGTGACTCTCGACAGGCACCTCACCTTGTCCAGCCACGCCTGGGAGAGACTAAAGCTGGTCCGGCAGAAGTCGCATAGGCTCTACCACTTGCTTACTTCACAACAGATCGCGCTACGCCTGAAACTCAAGATATACAAGGCCATCATACGTCCAACGCTGCTCCATGGTGCACCACTCATGCGACACCTCTACAATACTACGCTCTCCAAACTTCAAAGTTTCCAGAACTCCCTCCTGAGGCGAATAGTCAGTGGAACTTCACTCCAGCGGGCCAGGAACAGAGTAATATGTGAGGAGCTCCAACTCCCGTCTGTGCCGGAATTCATAGGCCGTAGGCACATCAAATTCTTTGATAGGCTGAAAGTCTGTGCCAACCCTCTATTCCGCGAGATCGCTCCTCCACCAAGACCTGGGAGGTGGCAAAGCATGATCCCCTTGGTCGACGTCCTCGCCTTGGAAGGCCTTCTGGCTGTGCAGCGTGAAGCCATCACTTCAACACCACCAACAGGAATAGCCCCTCCCTATTCCTAGTAAGCATCCAGGCAAGCATATGCCATCATTGTTGACACTGCCTTCAGCGGACCCGGCAACCATTCTTATAATGCTATCCCGGCAAAACAAGAAAATGAAATAGCCGGTATATGTACATATCATTTTTCTATTGTATATATTTGTAAATGCTTATTTCTTTATTCGAGGATGTAAGAAAAAAAATAAATAAATAAAATTAAAAAAAAAACATAATAATAAAGTATACGTAAATGTTTTATTTTGAATATATACAATAAGTTATATCAAACTATTAATTTATATTATTAAATCTATATACATCCATAAACATTACGATAATTAGAATAATTAATTATAACTAAGGGTAATAATAATTAATTATAACCTGATCTTTATTTTAACATGTTAAATGAAAAAAGTTGCATTAAATGAAGAAATATTTTCTTCTTTTAGCATGTTGAAACGATATAAAATTCAAAATGATAAGAGTCTGTTAGCAGGTTTGCTAAATGGAAAATGCCGTCACGCTGAGCTCCACACCATTCTGTCTCATAACTCACAACTTGGAGGTGTATAATCGATTTGGAAGAAAGAATTACAGTAATCGATTAAGGAATGGTGAAATTGTAAGTGGACCTTAATATGAAAATTTCGAATCGAGAACCAGCTGCTATTACTATTCGGTTTAACGTTTGGTATAACCACCCAAACCCACTAGTTTCTAACTTTGCTTCCTCTTCCATTCCTGGCAATCCTCCGAAGCGCCTGAAAAGAAGATGGCCTCGTGACCTTATATTGTAAACTGTTTTTAGAGTTCTACTACTGGGTAGTTTCTCTACATCCCGTATCATATCATTATGATCAAATTTACTTGTTGTATTTTTTTTATACAGTTGTAAATATCAATAAATAAAGAAATAAAAAAAAAAAAAACATTTGGTACATTTTTAAAATACTTTGATAACGAACATATTTCCTGTATTATGTGTCTCATATTTTTAAAATTCATATTGTAATTTCAGACCCAGCTGTTAGTTCTGTTTCATTTAGGACACTATTCTTATAGAAAATGAGTACTTTGAAAATTACCAAAATGTTTTATTCAGTTTTTTTTTTAAGTGTTAATTTGTAGGTTTTTAAAATATCAATTTATTATTAAAAGAAATGATAGTTTGTAATATTAAAGTCAATTATTACATGTGTCATTAACTAATCAATTGCAGTGTTCGGCTACGACTGACATCTAGTCACTGATAACTGATAACTAATACGATGGCTAGGTATCCATTAAAATTCCATCGTCGGGAAAGTACAAGGATATTCCAATACGCACTATCCTTAAAGCATTCCGGTTTGTCTACAAATGGTAAATGTGGTATGTGGGTCATCTCAGAGCCAAGCGAAATAAATAGGGAAATCGTGTTTATAAAAGCGGCATCAACCAACACTCGGCTTGGAATGTTAAATATAAAAATATTTTTAAAAAATATCAGTGTTAATACATTCGAGTTTAAAACTTTATATTTATTAACTCAGGGAAACTCTTAAACTTATGGTGTTACAATCACCTTCTGATACGGTTTTCAATTAGCAATGACTAATTTACTATAATAATTGTAATTGTGTTTCATTGTACTAAAGACTTTTATAATCTATTAATCTAAAAACTGATTTTGCTTTGTAGGTAGGTATAGTTTTAAGATCAAATGTATTATTTAATATAAATTAGTTATAATAAAGATTTTGTTTAGTAGAAGTAAAAGAAATTTATAGTTTTCAAGTTTATCTTGTTTATCAATAATATGGGTGTATATATAATCTGAAAACGCAAGATACAAAAAATAAATATGTGTTGGTTCGTACTTTATGCACTGCCATAACGTTCATCCGATTGTGACGGGGCATTTTGCTAAATGTTCAGGATTTTCTCAGTATCATTATAGAATGGGCTAATTTTTTCGGTTAAGAAAAGTTATTAACAAAATTTGTAAAATTGTACCTCAAAACTGTCCAACATTCATATAACCTTTCATAAAATCATCTGCATTTTATCCAATTTCGTTGCAAAACTTAATGTTTCCCCATTTCACATTAATATAATTATCCTATGAATATTAGTTTCAAATATAGAAAAAAAAATGTTAAATGGGATATTTTATCTTATATTATATCTTCAGTTCTAATTTGTTTAATTAGATCAGGTTTGTGCAGTTTATAGAACCCTACAGCTCTCAAGTTTAGTGTAGATTGGTCGAGTCCTGTTAAAGTTAATTCTATTTTTAATTTTTTTTTTCAAAAGATGTAATTAGGGCGGAAATTTTGATTCAAAAAAATTATATTTTCCGATTTTTTTCGAAAATTAGTATTTTAGGGTTTCTTCAGAAGCTAAAAACAAATATCAACTTTGTTTTATTCCAAATAAACTTTGACCACACTTTGGTAGGTAATTCGGTCTGAATTGTTACAATACACTACCAATATTAAAGCACAACGAGGGTATTATATAAAATCTATCAATATTTTATATGTGTCAAAATGATGGATGGATAAATTATCTCAAAAAAATAGAATAAATTAGTCCAGTATTAAAGATTATACATTGAAGTTAGCTGTTACCAGTTATGTTAGTATAGTTACTGTCTTATCACTTCTTCTATATATTAATTGATAACAAAGTATCAATAGTGTTCAATTAATGAATATGTTCTCGGGTCTGTTCAATAAAAATTACAAATTAAAAAACAGTACCTAAATAAAAATGTCTTCACGAATTATATGAATATACCTGAAATTTGGCTGGATCCTCTTCGAAGATATTGTAAGATAATTTATGCAAAGTGTACAATTGGTAAATTTTATGTTTATAAACTGAACGAGTGTTAACTAATTAGAGACATTAATGAGGTTTACAAAGCGACTAACGTGAGCTAAAAATTGGAAAGCGATTAATATTATAATCATACCACTAAGACAAATTCATTTTCTTTTTCTAGAAAAATAAGCCTTCTCCCAAAGTTAAATAGAGTAATGAGTAAATAGGCCGGTAGATGAGATATTTATCCCAACAGGTATCAAAAGACAGGATGAAAACCACTATACCATCTTCCAAACGGACCTGATACCACCGCTACCGCCACTACAACAGTAAATTCAAGATGGTGAGGACTGTCTAAACTGATGAACTAGATGAGATAACGTGAGAAGTTTCCATCAACTGTGGATAACCAGAACATACTTCGGCCGGGCCTCCCATATGGGTAACGTTGCCCACCAATATTCCAGTCACTATAACAAAGAGTATCCAACAGTTTAAGAACCTAATATTAGAAAATAAAAAAAAAATTATGACTGTTAATAAATCGTTCGTTTAAACACCTCTATTATCCTAATGTAGTTATATTTTATATATCTTATTAAATTAAATTAAAAAATGTTCACTCTTACAAAAACAGAATGGAGACATTAAACAATTACGTATTGAATATCATGAAAAATATAAAAAAAAGGTTGATTAATAATAATAATGTGAAGAAAACATTTATATTTTAATGATATAAGAAAATATATTTTTATTTCGTATGTAGAAAGTCATAATTTAGACAATATTTTTATATTAAGATAATATTAATTATTTATAAATAATAAATAATTCTTCAGAAATAGAGGATCTTCAGACGTTTTTATTGGCATAGTAATTCATTTTGTGGGTGAAATAAGTGTTTTCAGTTTTTAGATTGTAAATTGAAATATTTTAGATATTTAAATTTTTTTTTTTTAATAATTTATTTATTGATATTTACAACTGTATACACATATATACAACAAGTAAATTTGCAGTAGGTGACATAGTAACATGATAAAAACATGTGGAGAATCTACCCTCTGATAGAACTCCAATAACATTTCTAGAGAAGATCTCGAGGCCATCTTTTCAGACGCCTAGGAGGATTTTTAGGTAATGAAGGAGAAGCCAGGTTAGAAACAAGTGGATTTGGGTGGTTGAGAAGTTTATTATGGAATGAACGGTATCTGGTTCTGGCCAAATCGGCAACATATGGAATATTGAGGTCCTGATGGATGACTTGATTTGTGACAAAGTAAGGAGTATTAAGGATTTTACGAAGGATTTAGGGGTTGACTCGCGGCTACAGTGCAACAAAAAATAATTATCTACCCAGCCGAATTGGAACACGCGTCATTGGAGTTGGTAACCTTCTTTTCGTATTTAGTTCAATTTTATTTTGTATATTTACATTTATTATATCAGTTAAAACTCCTTTAATAGTATAATGCAAAGTTAATTCTGTTGTACCTTAATAACTATTCCAAGACAGACCACTTATTGTTTTAATTACATAGCTAACACTGAACCACTTTTGATCCATGGGCAATAATTTCTCCTACATTACTCTGATCACTAAACACCTTGCCCTTTCATTTATCGTTTCCAGCCACAATAAATATATCTCAGAAACAAACTGTAAAGAAAATAGAGTCGACTAAAAAACAAACGACTATAACTTAGAACAGGATGGGGAAAAAATTATATGCGCTTATACCATAGGGAGAAATAACTGAAAATACGCTAAAGTATTGAAAGTTTTTTTTGAACGGTTTAAAACATATCTATCGTGTCTGTATAAAAAAAAAAAAAATAAAAAAAAAATAAAACATAATGAAATCGTTAAAATAAAGCCGCCACAAACTGAAGACACTTTCAGTCAACCCGTTTCTAATAGGAAAGGACCACCTTACTAAAATATGTAAATGGTCCTTTTCTTTTTCCAAATGAATTTTCTGATTTTATTCAGTTGATCGGATGCACTTGGTTCATTTATTCACAAGTAGATGAAACAGGAGTGTGGGTGAATCCTCGGCGAACAGTTAGCTAATATAAAACTAATTTGTCGATTTAGCACCTTAGAGTAGTTGTATTAATATTAATAATAATAATATTATTAATAAAAATAAACTGCTATAGATGGCCTACTACGGACTTTTATTTTTTCTTCGCCTCTCTTTCTTTTTCTCAAAGCAGACTGGTTTAATGGACTATAATGTCAATCGAACAGGAAACGCCTGCATGACACGTCTACGTCAAAGAACTTCTAAATGGTTCGCGAGAAGTTCTCCTTGAGAAACTTTCTTCCGCTTTAGTTTTAATGAAAAACTTTTGTTCTTGTGTCAAGAGGCAATTTGAAATTATAAATTTCTACCAAGGCCGTAACATGTAATTTCGGTTTCGACTAACGGTCACATACTAAGAGCGGTCTAATTGCATAATTATGCTTTCAATGGCGGTGAATAATTGGGTTCCTGGAATTATGGTTTGGTGTCAGTATTTTATTACTATCAGGTCCTGGATGACCTCGTAGTAACTCTTCAACATCTTGAGTTTTTTTTTTTTCATTGTGGCATCTTCCGCGATTTGTTTACAGAAATTCCTTGTTTGGACAGTCTGCTCAAGTTCCTTAAAAATTATATATTCAGCCATTATAAGGTGAGAGAACACCAAAATTTTAATATTCTTTCACATAAATTCTATTAGCATTTCGGCGTCGAAAAAAAAAATTTGTTAAAGCCATCTCAAATCGACTATATCTTTTTGTTGGAAAGCTTTAAAATGAACAAACGACAAACTGGTTTGGATTAAACATTTATTAGGTCAATTTAAACATTTTAAAAACTAAAACTAAAATAAACAAAATATATTAATAAAATAGTTACATAAATTATAAAGATGACAATAAACTAATTTACAAATAATCAAGTAAATATAAATAAAATAAATACTAGTCGACGTAAGGTTGCTACACTCCGATAGGTCAGAGGAAGAGTGCTGCCGAGATGTGTAGGTCGCAGCTCTTGTAGCTAAATATACCGCTATAATGGTTCAAAGTTGGTGTAGAGGCTCATCGATAGTCTAAACATCCAAAAGTCGTAAAGTCGAAACACAGAAAAGGTCTGGTTTCGAAATGTAATAACGGTCAACTCACAAAAATGTCTAAACTATAAACGCAGATAGGGCTGATGAGATGCTACCATGGCCACTAATTAGCTGGAACTGCCATAAAAAAACTAAGATGGTCGGTCCGTTGCTAGGTGACGCCTTAGCAACAATTATCAGCCCCTAGCAACTGTCTCTATTACTCATTATAACACACAAATATAATTTTATTATATTTAAAATAATTACATTTTTTCTTTTAGAATAACTAAATCCAATTAAACTAATATAAATAAAAATAAACGTTATTAAATTAAACACTAAGACTAACTAAATATTATTTACAAGGTAATTATATATCATGGCGTTAACAAAAATCATGTTGTTGATTTAATGGTAATTACTTAAAAGGTTCATAACATTATAAAGGGCCACCCGTAACTCAGTGGTTAAGACACAGTCTTACCAATTTGATGTCTATTGGCGGTGCCGGTTCGAATCCTCTCAACAAACAACTCTTAGCAACTTTTATTTTTATACTAAATTATAATAATGTAAATATAAAATGCATATGCATATAAACACCATTTACAAAGCATCTATTAAACATTGCGTATTATTACTGTTGCGGCCATCGTATAGTCCAACAATCGATTAAGTGAACATATGGTTTTTATTATGTTAAAAAACAAAACAACTACTTTCAGTTGTAAATATTCATACGGCAGATGGACAGATGAGATCTTAAATTCACTGTGTGTGCACACACATCGCCTCCTGTGTCTCCTCACTACGCACTCGTAGTAGCCAACATTCTGGTCATCTCCGTCGTCTTAATCATTTTCGCTAAGGCTGTGACATTTGTCGATCTACCTCCACGAGGACATGAACAACCTACCACAGCGGGAGCCCCATCCATCACCGGTGACATATAGTCATTTTTTTTTCTTTCTTTTGTAATCAAAAGAAGGTTGTAGGTTAATACCTACAAGTTAATTTTGTAACAGATATAGGCTTAGTTTAGTTCTTATTTTTCTATATTTTGTTTTCAATGCCTTCTATTTATTATATTCACTTATTTAAAATACAATAATAACAAAATGTGGCTGTTCATTTCTTTCTTTTCACCACTCTTCACGGTTGGGCTAGTAAAAGTTCCTTTTGAACTTCTACCAACCGAAACAGCTACTTTTTCGACTCTCTGAAGTGACGTACGTTGCTAATTGTTTCTCCTACTGAATATTATATATAATTAGCTACTAGATGGTGTGTAAAGATTCAATTTATACTCAACAGTTTTCATTTACCCTAACATAACCTCAGATCGAACTTTTCTTAGATGAGAAGCAGTTCCCTGTTATGACCTACTTAGAAAAATTGGCCGCAGTGCTGTCCTCCAACAGCAGAGTTGGTTTAAACATAGAAGTGAAACGATGCGTTGATCTGACAGGTATAAAAGAAAGAGGGAAAAAATGACTGTAGAAACCCAGGCTGTCCTACAAGAAGGTGCGACGGATTGGGACCACCCCAGTAGTCTGATAACTCAAGGTACAAGACTACGTCCAAATGACGTAGTACGTTGTCACATACTTAAATGTACGGTTCGGAAGAGGATTTAACGTGACCCCGTACTGGGACTACCCAGAAAACAGGTTGGCGCTAGCCTTGAAGGTAAGCATCCTCTGCCTAGAGCTGTAACCTCACAAGCCGACAGAAAAACAGGTTAGCGGCGAATCAGCGGAGGAATGTGTTTTGAGTGACAATAGTGATTAGATTGTTTCAAGAAGAGTTCCAGGTATTAGCATGAAAATTAGAGAGGGTCCTTTAAAAACAATAACGTGGAGGATTCAACAGAAGAGTGGAACCAGTTATGGGTAATGACCCGACCTTGAAGAAAAGGCAATACTTCTCCACCGTCCAACCGTGCTTAGAAGCGAAAAGGGTCTTAAAAGAAAATTACAGCTTAATAAAATATCAGTTTCATATTTCATAATAAAATATTAAAATTTAATCTGTACCTTTACAACCCATGAAAGGTCAGGGGTTCAGTACTTTGTAAAGAAGTACTGTTACTAAACCAACGGTTGTGCAAGGAGGTGATTTGGTCATGCATATTTTCAACCAATTAAGGGTACCCAATTTAAGAGGCTGGGTGGGCCCCGGGAGGACTCCAATAACCCACAGGAGATGACTCACGGCTACAATGTAACAGAAAACAATTTTCTGCCCAGCCGGATTCGAATTCGGGTCCTTGGAGTCACTAGCCACACGCTTTACCCTGTGGCCACCGCACTCCCTAATATAATATCCTAAATATAATATCCTAATGATATATTAGGTATTTCAATATGGAAAATAAAGGTTCTTGTTAAAATTATATTATATTTAGAGATAATTGTAAAAAATCCATTATCTTTATAAAGAGTGTTATGTGATCTCAAAAATACTTTTCCACTAGAAAATAAGCCTCAAAATTCAGAGGAAACCAATCTACTACCAGGACCCCAGAACCTGTTATACAACCTCACAGATTTATGGTGTGTACAACTCTTTTAATCTAATTTTCAGTAGATAATTTGATGGCAGCAATTTTGTGAAAAGTTAATAACATTATCTTCATCTAATGAAGTTCTCCAATTAAATAATTAATGAAAATTTAAATGTCTTACTCCTTATAAAGTTTTTAATATTTATATATATATATATATATATATATATATATTTTTATATCGAAATATAACTATTTAATTTGTACTAAACATTTAGTCACCAGAGCTCAAATGACTAAACAAGTTATGAAACACTGACTATTTATTATGACTTCATTCCGATTCTAAATCAACCTAGGATGTATTAAGAACAAGTCCTCTACGAACACATCAACTTATCAATCCACAGTATCCAAATCGGTAAGAGTCTAAAAGAAACTTTCATCAACATAAAAAATATATGAAACTAAATTAGGACAGAAATTTCATAGTAATGAGTTCTAGACCTTGCAGATTTTAGATCTTTCAGACTATCACCGAACATGCATCTCACGAGAACCAGTGCTGATTAATAAATTCAAGACTTAATAAGAATACGCTAATTAGTAAGTGAGGATATGATAGAAGATGATGGTACTACAAGGGGGTTTATGCTAAATATTTTAATCGTAACTAGATATGCGGGCGATTAAAACGCATTACTTTTTCACTATCGCCAACAAATTAAGTCCAAAGAACAATTCTTAGACACGAATGAGTTATTAAAATCAGAGGTTTTTTTACAATTTTTACAACAAAATACATTTTTAAACGAGGTACGACAGATAACATTTAACATTAAAGTAGCATTAAACAGAAGTTGCTTCATGAAATGAAATATTGTAAATATTAAATTTGTATCAATTTCATTTATTTACTAGTTTTGCAATAATTAATTTATAATAAATTTCAAATTAATCAGTTTTAATTATGTTGGCAAGTTTATTTATGTTTATTTTAACTTTTATGTCTTTGCATTATAGAAGAATAAATCATTATTTATTCATAAAACAGAGGTCCCATTTGTTGGAAAATTTAATTTATAGACCAGTTGGATAGTTATTAATTTAGTTATAAGTAAAAAAAAAGTTTTTGAATGAATAATTGACATATAAATCATATCAAGTTAATTTTGGCATTTTGTAAATATCGTAATTCTGAGAGTATGGTTTTTTTTTTTTTCCAGAATGGCGCCTTTTCTTAGTTAGAATTTTGACTAGATTTCATTTCTGACCCCTTAATTTTAGACAATAATTTTTTCTCGCATCAAAGTATGGTTTTGTTTTTATTAGTAAACATATATTACAAATATGGAAAAAAAAATACTTAAGATAAATGTAAAAACGGTTGTTGCAGTGAGGGTTGATCTTTATGCAATAATGGCTCTTGCTTTGCGTCTGTCGTTGGTTAGCGTTAGAGTTGTTATTGTGTTGGATATTTTCAGTCATAAAAATAATCTTGATTCATTTATTGTTCTCTTTGGCGCCTTGAGCCGGGCCCTCAAAAATAATAGACCGGATGGGGAAACAATAATTTCAAGTGACATTTGTGGCTACACATGATTTTGACATAATGTGGCTATTATGGATGAATGCATGTCTGGATGAAAACCCATGAAGTTATTGAGTCTTTAAGACAGTAATATAACTGTCTAAACTAATCTGTTATTTTTAGACTCTACGAAGTATTAGTTCCTCTTAAGCTTCCTACATCTCCAATACACTTTCTAAAGAGCTATAGCTTCTAGAACGTCCTCTGTATTAATCTAAGTGCCTAAACTTAATTATCGTCTAAATCCTCAAAGCTAGATGATGTTGCTGAGAGGGAGAAGACAAATTCGTCGAAATGTAAGATTACATGTTTTTTAACTTAAATATGTTATCTTAAAAATAAGTATGCTACCATTGATGATATTTCAGGTAATTTATATATCCAGATTTAATATAATTAATAAATTTACTTCAAATTATTTTAATAAAGGTTTAGCATCGCCTAGATTAATTGTCTAGGATACTCTTTTTTAAAGTAGATTACCAGTGTGAAGTTCAATATAGTAATAAAAAAGGTAATTCTAGGTGAGATTATGATTAATATTCTATACGATGAGAAGATGGTTGGGGGTGCGGTAAGTAAAAAACACAAACAAATTGAGAGAAATTATTTAATTGTGGCAACGTTTCGGCCAGAGTTTCTAGCCTTCATCAGGGCTAAGAACAAAGAGCAAGATAACAACCAATGAAGACAAAAAAAAATTAAAAAGAGAAAATATAAACAGAATGACACAAGTAAATAATTATACAGAATGAAAATTAGTAAAAATAAAGTGATGAAGAAAATTTTAAAATTATATATTGCAAAAATAAATAAATAAAAGAAAATATATTTATTAATTTTTCTTTCCATAACTTTAATTTTTAATTATTATTAAATTAATATATTCATATTTCTACGTTTCTTTGCATTATATAATTTTAAAATTTTCTTTCCTTCATTATGTTATTCAACTATCTCGACATCATCATGATTAATATTATAAATATTTAAGTGTTGATAATTAATTTTTGGATTATATTCACTTGACAACTTAAAAAATTATAGCCCCAAATTTCATTTTTCAAAACGGTCATGAGGCATCATTTCGGCTTCTTCTTCGCAGGTGTCTTTCAGAACATCACCGCAGATAGCTATAACCAGGGTCTTTAATGATTTGAAAGTCCGCCTGAATGTGTGAATCTGCAAAGAGTGCACAGGTGACCCTCACATGGCACACACCTTAAAAACGGTGTATGGATTTTTGTTATAATTATGCGTTGGTTTACAATTATAATTTTTAATATTAAGAATTGATTTAATTTTTCGAAATATCGATTTCGGAAGAATAATCATGTAATTGTAAGATTCTGTGAAATTAACTATATTGTGTTGGCGGGCTCAAAAATGTATTAACTAGATTTTTGTAAGTCGGCATAATTCTAATTCCTTCCGTGGCGAATGTCTAAGTACAATTATTTCATTTATAATCTTAAACACTTTCCTGAGACTGGTTAATGTTGTTTAGATAAATAATTTAATTGTCATCCATTTTAGTCTTAACACATTTCATTTTTCTTACAACTCCGACGTTTCGGCCAATCCGGCCATCCTTATCAAAATCGACATTATTGTTCAATGCTTATTGTTGTGATAAAGTTTTAACAAATAGTGACTGTGATAAATGAGTTTTTAATGTGAAAATTTACTAATTAGACATTGTTTTTTTTTTTGACCTGGGCAGAATAGCCTGCATGGAGTTAGAGTTTTAAAATCATTTAGTTCCAAAATAGTATTAAGATTGTCCCTGGGGATGCCCGGATAGGACAAAACGTCAGACATGTAAGAAAAATAAAATGTGTTGAGACTAAAATGGATAAAAATTAAATAATTTATTTAAATACAAATATTTCATTTTATAAAAAACTAGTAAATCAATTTTTAAGCCAAATTTTACAGTTGCGTCATTATTCTTTCAGTGCAATGATATTACCAACACATACCTATGGTAAGAATAAAATAGGAAGAATCAATATTTAATTTTTTTGGCTAAATTTCAAATTTTTAAATTAGCCAAAATTAATACGTAATAGCAAAATCAGGTTACCTGATTATTAAATTATAATGAAAATAGCTTAAATTAATCTTAATTTAATTATTTGAAATTGCTATATACTTTTAAAACTGTTGATTGTGCAATATTTTATCTGTATAACAATAAACTTGATGGTGAGCATACTGTTCGAAAATATGTTCAAATGATAAAACAAAGAAAAGAAGTTATAATAAGGGCTATTTCTTCCTGAAAAAAATATTATAATACACAGAAATATTGTAGCATTTTGAACTCCTTTAAGAGGAAACTGGAAATTAATAATTAAAATAAATAACCTTATGCCGTTTTCTACCCACTTGTAAGCACATGTATTGATATTTAAATTCCACTGTGATATCAAATATAATCTCATATATCGATTTTCGAATGACCATTTGTCTGATGAATGCTTTCATGAACATTGTATTTTTATCAACACCGTTTCGACTCATAAAAAAAAAAAAAAAAGCTTGAATCTAGATTGACCCCTGATACAGGTTCTTGGGAGCACTACTTCTGGAAGATGAACAGCTTCGGAAGTACACAACCGCTACTCTCAATAAATCAACTTTCACAATGTTACCTGTACAACCGACATTGTGTATTCAGTGACTGATTAACGGTGAGAACTAGATTACCACACTAACAGTTTAAGAGATGGAAGTTCCTTCTTTGTTTCTTGAGATTCATATAAGGATGGTTAATTAAATACAGAAGTTTTCGACAGAGACAGACACAGAATTAAGTAAGGTCTGGAACGCCAAGATCAAAACTAGAAAGCAAGGTGAATAATATCAAAGGGTCAGGTATCCAACAAAAATATATATATAAAAAAAACTAGAGCAATGTCATTGGGCAGTGAAAGTTTACTTCTGTCTTCATTAATTATGCGAAAGATTTATTTGATATTATTTACATTAGTGATAGAATAAATAAAGAATGAACTTTTAATATAACAAGAAATTGTAGTTACATTAATTAATTAATGTAACTACACATTAATTTTTTTCGGAACTAATTATTATAAAAACCCAGCTTTACTAATTAGGTACATATAAATACATAATTAGGAAAAAATTGTTAGATTTCTGGAATTATACAATGCAAGTGTACATTTCAATGTATAGTTTTACCAATATAAACTAAATAAGAAAAACATTACTTATTATATGTTTCACCCAAGTTCTCTCCAATTCTGAGATACCTGTTAAAAAGAATCATCTGGAAACCTCATATATTAAACTAAATTTTATTCTGTTAATTAGTTATTTATTTTATGTATAAAATATATTATACGTACATATACCTATACATACATATGTATGTATAGGTCGTTCTTGACACACATCAAATCAAAGGTTTTTTTTTAACTGGAGTAATAACAAATTTTGAGAAGCGATGAAATACACTGAATGTCATTCAAATAAATAAACTTTTTTTTGTTTATAATTATATTTTATTTAATTTATCATTAATTTTGCTTTTTTCTTCAATTTTAATAATAATTTTGCTACCAATCTCAACTTTAGAAAATATTAATTAGTCTCCACTATGTAATAAGAATTTATAGTGAAATATGAATATGAATTTAGAATTAAAGTTATTTACAAAATTAAAAGTAAATTAATTTAAATTTTTAAAGTTATTTCTTACTTTAAAAAACTGATGAAATATAAAAAAAAAGTTTAATATTATCTTTATTGCCATTTAACACAATTATTTTCTGCTATCTATTTTTAATGATTTTTATTACAAGGGAGAAAAAAAATAATATTTCATATATTTAAAATAATTTATTTTAGGGATTGATCCTTTTGATTTTCATATTAATGTTAATCGAAACCAAATCGGCCATTTAATCATCATGTGCATCAAACAAGCATGCATAACTCTGAGTTAAGTCAAGTTGAACTGCGAGGCACAGCTCGTAGCACTGAATAAAAATATTCTTTAATTTTTCATGAGGCATTATTTATTGAAATCCACCATTTAATAATATTAAGCTGGAATAATAGAGAGAAGATAAACAACGTAACATTTATTTATTAAACCATATTTCATAACAATATCTAGAGCTGTATAATGGCCGCAGTATATCATGGCTGAGGCAAGTGCCGCTCAGCAGGTGGCACCACGAGTTTACGAATCTCTTGAATTATGGACTTATTATCGCTTCCTAGGCCAAATTTCGGGATAAAAAAAATCTTCAGTAATCCTGTACTACAGCAGCACCGGTTCTATTCAGGCCTAGGCAGATTATCACTCATTCGTAACGGTCCCACGGAATGAAAATTCCATTCTCTCACACAGTTTTAAATAGGCAGGTTATCGATAAGATAATTTATTTCAGATATGATCAGGTTGAAGGTTAGTAAAATAAAGTCTCTCCGAAGGGAATCCGCTGTTGAGCCAATAACTTAGGAGCGGCAACGGTTCGATTCCAGCATGGGTGGGTTGACTTTTGTTTCGTAGCGGTCCCACGGAACTGCCACACTGATTAAAATGAGTTGATTGCCTATGTGGTAAGGCCAGACGTTAGAAATGGCCTGGTAGAAGGTGCACAAAAAACAATAATAAAAAGGAAATGTCTGTGAGCATAAAAAAAAAAAACTGGGGAAGGGGTGGTAGAGTTGGTGTGTCTGCAGTGCCGATATGGAATGAATGTACATCATTCTCCAGATGCATTATTTATCTCTTGAGTGTGACAAAAGCGGTAAGTAAATTCATCCAATTGGACTCATCCAGCATTTAAGTCTCATTATTTTAACAAATTGTGTTCATATTTTTCAGCAAATTCATTTTTTATATCAAGAAAATACCTCTAAAATATCTGGTAGCTTTAAAATATTTTCTTTCCTCCCACTATTCTAAATGCATCTAGTAGCTCAATCAGCAAGTCTTATTTTGTAGTTGTTCCTTACTCAGAAAAAATATAATAAAAAACCTAACAGAATAAGTGCGCATAGGTTTTGGTATCCCCATTGAATTGTAGCTATGGTTACAAATGGGTCGTGCTTTTTTAACACCCTGTTGTATTTATAGCACCAACTGTACGCACGAAACCGATAAAGCGTCACCTAGGCAACCTCGAGTCAGAATCAGAGTCCGGTTTGAATCCGGCTTGAGTGTGTTAAACTTTCTTTCACGACGAACCCATCCAGTGAATATAAAAAGTTCTTTCAAAATATAATAGGACGCAAAAATTGATAATACATGTGTAATGGAGGAAGAAGAAGAAATAAGAAGGTGCGACGGATAAATATGAGAAGTAGTCAATCTAAGAATTTATTAATTTTGTAATTGAATCTTAATACAAAACTGTAGATTCTATTCGGTTTAACGCACTAATTTAAGAAACTACCGATCCGATACAAACAATCTCATCTCATTTTATTTATGGCGTTCATTGTGGAAGGCTTGGGCTACTTAAAATATCGTGCTACGACCCATAGGAACAGAGGCATAACCATAGAATTTAATATTGGCTTTTATTGTTATCACTCACTTCATAATATAAATTATAAATTGAATAATATAAGAAAAATTAAATTAGATGGATAATGAATAGGTAACAACTAAAATATACATTGACAAAGGCAGAATAGCCTGCAACTTTTTAATATCATTGTAGCTGTGATACTTAAAATAAGATATTCTTGTGAAAGGCCGAAACGTAGGAGTGGAGTAGTTGGAAAATAAACATGTTAAAAAATAATTAAAATTATATATAAAATCATTCAAGTTGGACAGCACTAGCTAAGAAAGCTAGGACCTCTTTGCTAAAAGCTCCCTAATGAATACTTGAAACACAGGTCGAAACGTCGGCATGAATAAATAATTTTTTGTTCTTCTTACTTACAACACCCTCTCCCCCCCCCGACCATCTTCTTCAATTATTAATGGTCAGTCTGATTCCGAGAAGTAGATGGAACATAGTCAAAAGTTGGCATATCTCTCTCTTTCTCTCATGCATATCATTTTGCACTTCTGTTAACATTAGCTTTAGAGACGTTTTAAGTTATTATCAATTAGATAAACCCTTGATAGGGTTAAAAATAACACTGAATTAGGTAATTATTTTAACGTTTAGTCATTTATTTAAATAGGGAGTGTTATCATTATATGTTTTGTTCATTCTTACATAAGATTTATTGGATGTATTTTTATGTTAATAACATTAAATAAATAATAAAAAAAAGTTTTTTATACCTGCCTAGGTGAGATTTTATTACATTACCAAATTCCGTCCTCTTTATCTATTTTTATTTTCCTTGACCCTCAGCAGGAAGTAAAAATAAGTGTCAAAGCATTTTCAAAACTGTAGTCTATAAATTATAATTAATTAATTAGTGATAGTTTTGGCCATTAAAAGGTTAAAAATAATAGTGAATAATAGTTAATGCTTGATTATTTAATTTGGTTGTATGTGTTATTATTATGTTTTTTATACATGGCTATGTGAGATTTTATTACATTGCTGAATTCCGTCCTGTTTTACACATGTTAAGGTATTATATTTCCTGCGGAAAGCATTAGGTCAAGAGATAGATCAATCATTTATATTTAGAATAATAAATAAAAAGCAAAAATTTGGCTAACTTTTTTTTAATAAGAAAAAGAAAACCCTCCTACTATATATTTTTTGGCGATTTCTGCTTCCCTTAATTCTCTGAAGGACATAAAAAAAATATGTCAGATCATTTCCAAAACATCTCACGACATGAAGCTGATCACTGAACCGTCCAAGACAAAATAACGTCATACAGTCCAAGTGTGTCGGAGTGGAAAATGAGAGGTAGAGACTGTGTTGGAGTGTGGAGAAGGTCTTCGAACGTGAGTTCTTTTGTGTCACAACCAAATTCGAAACAAGGCACGTTGAGCAACGAATTCGGGTAAATTAAGAATAATGTAGATGGTAAACCAAATTAAAAAAAAAAAAAAAGAAATATGTCAAACCCACGTCTCTTACAGAATAGGTGATTTAAAACAATGAGATTAAAATAAAATTCTTAAGGTTAATATCAGGAATAAGGATGCTCCAAAAGGACGAAGTTTTCAAGGAAATCATATAATTGTAGACAGTTATCCTCATTATTCTGTTCAGCTCCAAAAAAGTAATTTTTAATTAAGCTTAAATTTATTTCAACTATCTGAATTTTGCTTAGTAAACTAAGTAGATAACCAGTTTTTAAATTATTGTCAGTATCAATGTTCATTAATATTAGTAATTATCATATTCCAGTGGCTTACTGAGGCATGAAGGATCTTCGTGCAAGGCCGCCACTGCAGCTGACCATTCATAAAATAACCCTAGATATATAAATAGGTCTAAAATATAATCATGTTTCAAAATATCCAAAGAAATCACCAATATAATATAGATACTCATACACATTTTTAAAAATATTTCAATCAACTGTTGTTGAGTGAAAATTAACGAGGAAATAATATGCAATATTTGATTATTTTTAGCCGGAAATAATTGAACCGTTCAGTTTAAAAATTATAAATAATAAAATTAGACACGTCTTTACTCGAAATTTATTGCCATTATATATATTCTTTCTTCTCAATTGGTTGGGATCAATCATACAATGATAAATTATAATGTAAAATTTTAATTTAATTTATGACCTTATAATGCCAAAAGGGAATCCAAGGTATCATTAACACCCAGATATACATATAGCATACCTCCTATATGTATGTACCAGATATTCAATAACATCATTATAGGAGGGTATGAAAAAAAAAAAATAATAATAATTTAATTTATTTATTGCATTATATTATTATCTAACCATATAAAAAAGAGGTTTGAAAAAAAAAATTAATTTATAGCAGATATTGGTTTTTTAAACCATTCAAGCAGACGGTGATTTGGACCTAATGAACAAGAAGGAAAAATAAGAAAAATATATAAAAACATTAATCTTTCGATACTATCCTACAAAACTGTAGATTCTATTCGGTTTAACGCACTAATTTAAGAAACTACCGATCTTATACAAATAATCTTATCTCATTTTATTTATGCCGTTCTTTGTGGAAAGCTAGGGCTACTTAAGCATCGTGCTACGACCCATAGGAACATAGGAATAACCCTATAATTTAATAATTCCTTAGCTACGTGGCTTTCATTACTATCACTCACTTTATCAAGAATAAGGTTATAATATAAATTATAAATTGAATAATATCATAAAAATTAAATTTTTTATTTAAATAAATAGGTAACAACTAAAGTATGCATTGACAAAGGCAGAATAACCTGCATCTTTTTAATATCATTGTAGCTGTGACACTTAAAATAAGATATTCTTGTGAAAGGCCGAAACGTAGGAGTGGAGTAATTGGAAAATAAAAATGTCATAAAATAATTAAAATTATATATAAAATCATTCAAGTTGGGCAGCACTAGCTAAGAAAGATATGTTTCTAGATTACTCCCATAAACTTGTATTCAACATTAAAAAACTTAGAATCACCTTTGACTAAATTCTTTCCGATAAAACTAAGCCTTCGATATCTCTCATCGTACCTTTTCTACCTTAAAGGGACTAAATTACCTTCGCCACTTGTTTCAATTTCAAACACGTATATTCATTCCAAGTTACTAACTTCATATTTCCATTTCGACTACTGTCGTACGACATATAGTGGTGTCACTGGCCCTCACAAGGAAAAAAAAACGTTTAATAAATTGCCTTTCATGATTCATCATCGGCATTTTCAGGGACGTCTCCATCTTCCGATTTTATGAAGAGTTGAAGTGGCTTTATCCTTCAAACCATCGTTAGTAGTTCGCATCCTTAAACAAAGTTATTGTATCTCGCCATCCTTCATACATCTCATATCTCTTTAAATTCTAATCCTCTATATAACCCCACAATACCCGTTTTCCGAGAAGGGTTTCTAGATGTAACAAACTATGGTGGGAGGGTGAACTTTTCATTCCGTGAAACCTCTACGAAATAAACGTTTTTTTTTGGATTTAGGTAGCAGTAGAATTCCATGATGAGAGGATCATATAAGGAAGGATCTGTTTGGAGCTGCAGTCGGTGGGCCGTTGCATTATAAGTCTGTGAACCGACGTATCAACTCCATCAGTTACAAAGGACCCTCGGTCTTCCCTTATAAGATTCCTTCTCACTATGGAATTCCATTCCTACTCCCGTTTAACGCTCCAGTACCCTTTCCACCTTCCACCAAGTTTTTTTTAAATACTTAAAACTTATTTAATGATTTGTCATTTTTAAAACTTATATTTTCTTTTATTTGTTACTTTAAGGCCTTAGAGCCAACCAACTCATTTTGCAGTGTTATATTTAAGAGACGTGTTCTTAAATAAATAAAGAATTTACCATAATTATTATAATAATAATACTAATAAACAGAACTAAGGACTGTGGCATTGGCCACTATAGCCGAGCGCTACCCTGAGTCAGAATGGATCCATATATACACCGACGGGTCAGCTACAGAGGCAAATAAAAATGCGGATGCAGGTGTCTATGGTAGCATGTTCCAACTGTCAGCGCCTGCTGGAGCAAACGATACCAATTTTGATCGAGAGGTAGCTGCTATTACTTTGGCTTTAGAAATGCTTACTCTCGGCAGCGCAAAGAAGATAGTTCTGCTGTCAGATTCAAGGGCAGCACTGCTGGCAATAGCGTCTGGACATCCCTCAACTAACGCTAGAATTCTCGCATGCCGGAAAACTAAAGAAAGTAAAAGAGAAATACTTAAAGTATTGGTAATTCAATGGATTCCAGCCCATTGCGGTATATATGGGAATGAGGAGGCGGATCGACTTGCACGGTTAGGGGCTAGCCAACCACAGCCGCTTCTTCCTATCACCATAGACATGGCGAAAGAAATGGACCGAAGCTCTATCACTGAGAGAGCAGAGGAAAGGAGTAGAGGAGAATGTGGGGGGCAAGAACTGGGCGGCATTGCTAGATCCTAAGAGGCGCCCTCCATTGACTTTACCAAGAGCGGTGGCAGTGACATGCTTCAGGTTGGCCACTGGACCTGACTATTTGCGGCACCACCTGAAGAGAATAGGAGTGGCTGAGTCTGCAGACTGCGTGGAAACTGTGGAGTTGGTGAGATGACTGGCGATCACATATTTACATGTGCGGCAACAGCGGACTTAATTATAGACAGGAGTTACGTGAACAAAGCTAAATTATACTGGGCTGTTCGAAAAAAAATGGTAGAAATGCCTCCTTTGGCATAGGAAAAAAAAATATTATGATAAAGCCCACTGTATTTTGAATCTTAGCATATTTTTTTTTAAATCATTCTAAAAACTCCATTTTAACTTTGTTACTTAAATTCCAATAAATCCCACCAAATCACATTTACCCTTCGTCTTGCCCTACAGTATCTTTTAATAATACCACACTCATTCTTGTTGAACAGATCCCTTACTTAGGACTAAATCTGAACAAACGACTGACATGGAATCCTCATACAAGACTGAAAAGACAGGAAACTGTTCGTCGATTCCGACTATTACAACATTTACTAGACAAACGGTCCAAACTTCCAATCCATTACAAAAGACTGATACCATTACATAAGACTTATAATACATGACTATTATAAGGCCTATTTGGACATACGGAGTTGAGCTATGGGGCTACACTAAACCATCTAATTCCTTACAGTCCAAAATCCTTCGTAAAATCCTTAATGCTCCTTACTTTGTCACAAATCAAATGATCCATCAGGACCTCAATGTCCCCTATGTTGCTGATCTGGTCAGAACCAGATACCAATCCTTCTGTTGCGGGGGGCGCCTACCGATCTTAGATAATAACAGGTGTCTCAAACCTAGCTGTTGCAACGATAACCTTTGGACAGGTAGCGTTGAGGTTGTCCCTGTAAAATAGCAGTATGAGTACCTCGTGCTAATGATTAGGTTACCTCAGTGTACCAGTCTTTACAAAAAAGTATAATCATATTATACAGCACCAACATCAATGAGAAACCGACGTGGGAAGCTGCATGAAGTAGACTAGCCGCTTAGTGGGAAAAGCATGCAAACAAAGTAATTTATTCCTGGCCAGGTTTATTAAAAACATTACTAGTAAAGCATGGACAGTGAAGGTAGTGTTTCATTTGATTTTTGTAAATAGTACATAATTTTTTTCTTGATTAATCGTGCACGCCCTATTGAAGTTATTAATATATTTGTGCATATTTGTTTCTTAGGTTAGGTTACTTTGCTTATGCATGAAGCATGTTTATTTTTACCATGATTTTATTTTCTTGTATTTGCAATAAATAGGTGTTTTTGTTTAAAGTGTGTTTGTTGATTTCCCTTGGAGCTCACCTAAGTAAAATACAGTAACAATAAAAAACGAGGTAACAACACTTCCATAATAAACTTCCAAACCAAGTCGTTTCTAGCCTGGCTTCTCCTTCACTACCTAATAATCCTCCTAGGCGTCTAAAAAGAAGATGGCCTCGAGATCTTCTTCTTTAGAAATGTTTTTGGAGTTCTATAAATGGGTAGATTCTCCACATGTTTGTATCATGTCATAATATCACTTACAGCAAATTTACTTGATGTGTATATATGTATACAGTTGTAAATATCAATAAATAAATTATTAAAAAAAAAAAAACTTTGTTACTGCCCATTGTATTTCAATTAGTCAGGAAAACATAAGGGTATTTAAAGAGACATACGTTAAGGAATTGTTTGCAGAAATTACAAACAGAGCGCAGCGACAAAGGTAAGGATATGTAGCTGACTTTGAGATCATAAAACTAAGTTTGTTTTTTTTGGGGGGGGGGGGGTTGTTTCGTGTAAAACGAAATAGTCTGAAAGTCCCCATAATGTAAGCACTGCTAGCGCCCCTTGTTGTCATTAGTAAAAACTTACCTCCCTTAACGCCTTCTCGAGAGAAGAAGAGAGTAAGGCATGAGAGAGCCATTTTTTCTCAGGACAAATCTTTTTCTTTCCTTCTTCAATGAAAATCATCATGTGCGAGTAAAATAATTAGGAAGCGTTTCTCCGGCAATAGAAAAGAGGACTGCGGAGGAAGAGTAGAATGAATTATTGAAGTAATTTCACCTCTTTCAATATCTTTTACTTATTCATAATCATTACGATCAACAGCTGCAATTTCAATAGATCCCAGATCAAAATTCACTAACCCAATTAAACTATAGATGTTTTTATTCGGCCACCCCTTATAACCATGTGTAAATTATTCCATTTTTTTCTGTCTGTCAAGTTATGTTTATATTCTTTGCAATTAATTTTCAAATACAGACCACTAGTATAAACCCAACCAGCTAGATAATCAGTTGCACTTGGTCACGTACTCATCATGTGATTTAAAACATGTATGTATAATTCTAACAGAATGCGGGTGAAACCCCGGGGAACAGGTGGTCAAAATAAGATAATGAAAATGTCGTAACTGTATCAAAACAAAATCGTAAATGACCGGATAAAATCAAAAAGAAAAAACTTTTATATATAAAAATAAAATACAATATTACAATTAATATTATTAAAAACTATCTACACAACTAGTTTAAAATTCATGGAGAAATGATATAATTATATAAATCCAATACCCTTTGATGTCAAATATTCTTTCTCAGTACGCGGAGTGACACCAGATTACTACCGTAGTCCCAAAATCCTGAACCAAGCCTCCATGTTAATAGCAAGTTGAACTATTTTAATCTAATTTTTATAGTGGTTAAACTAGATGGACTTATTCCTTTTGAATTTTTTAATTTAAATAATTCATGAAAATTCAATAGTCTCATACATCATGAATAAAGATCTGATTTTTGTGTAATTGTATCTTTTCTAGCCTAGGTTCAAACCCAGCCTAATCTCGACCGAAATTTGAATCATGAAAAGAATGTTTTGACACTGATACCTTCCTATCAATCAACTACCGCCAACTCTAAATATAAATATTAAGTATTACAGTGACTTGTAATTTAGGTGCTCAAAAACTAGAGGATATAAAAAAAAATATTTATCATAAAAAATTTATCTATGTCGACTAGGCTAAAATGTTTCAGTTCATTTTGTTTTGTATAAAATCTTTTTAATACTTATTAGAGAGAGCTCTTATGTAAGATGAAAGTATATTGTATGGTCATTTCTACGTTCATCTTTTATATATCTAAATAAATTTATTGAGTGATATGAGTGAAGGTGAATTTTCTTTTTGATTTATAATAAATATAAAAAAGCAAAGGTAATATTTAATATTGCACAAAATGCACATTTTGGGGTTAGTGCATTATATTGGATTTTTTTTCATTTTTTACCTGACTCTGGCGTAACCAAAAGGAAAGTGCCTTATAAACTGCAAAATTACAGGTTTGTAAAAAATCCTGAGCGAAACTTATTATCAATTTTGATGGCTTCAATTATCCAATGAGATCCAGTGAATTCTTTTTAAAGTATAGCTCAAAATACTGAAAACATATTATATTAATGGGTCATGTCTGTCTGTCTGTTTGTTACTTTGGACATTTTTGAGTGAAGTGCACAACTGTTTTATAAGTTTGATGACTCCAGTCACACTGTAATATTCTCTGAATGTTTTGAAACAAAATACTAAGTTGTAAAAATACTGAGTTTTTAATGAGTAATCATCGGTTGATTCACAAATTTGTTTGTTCTTCTTGAAAAAAATGAATTAAATAATAATGTTTACGTAAATAATAAACTAACGACTAATTATTCCTTTCATCTTTACACACGGTCAATCAACAATCTTCGAGTATTCAATTAAATGATTTATTTCGCTTGCTCTATTATTCATATTTCGGCCACTAGTTATAGTTTAAGGTGATAACTTCAACGAACAAGCAGCGAGTAACAGAATTTTAAGTTATGTATGTGGTATGACTGTATGTTTCATATTATTTAATATTTTTCCGTAATGAAACGTTTTTTTAACCTATTATATTTCCAATTCAACAATATATTAAATTAATATCACAAGTATTGCTCTTTTTTTTGGATTATAAAGCATGATTTTGATTTTTTGTATGAAATTACATATTTTCTATTTCTTAGCATAAGTTAGCAATGTTTAGTTTAACACCAAAAAATTGAGATTTCAAACTAAAGTTAACAGATTACACACAAATTGGTATGAATTAATTAAATGTAGTTTAAACTAGGAAGTATAAGGTAAATTGAAGCAATGTCCAACACGTGAAGAGTCGAATTTAACGTAAAGAATAGAACAAGTGAATACAAGTAATGAAAATTCCTGGAATATAATTAATCAGCGGTTTTGAGAAACTATGAAAAAATTCTCTAGAATAAACTTCATTTATTAAAAATTCTAAGTCTTTTAACTTGGATTCCGAATCCACCTCCTTCTGACTTAGTTATGGCAATTTCTTATTTCAATTTTCTTGTACTTATTAAAACGAAGGTAACAAAGTTCGGCAAGCTATTTGCTTGTTTTAAACACAATTTTACATATTTTCGATTTTTAACTCCACGGTATATTTCCATCTCATCTTATGAAGTTTTCTGTATAAATTTTATCCATTTTAATTTTATACCGATTATATTTGATTATTAATTGGAACTATCCAACATCAAGAAAAATGTGATTTTAGAATGGTTATGAATGAAACTGTATTAGAATTTAAATAACCTAATACCGGACTGTATGAATGGATTTTAATAAAGGCATAGAATTAACTTTTCATTGCATTTTAATAAATATTTTATTATATGTTAATTATATATTAATATATTATTATACATTATTTTATTACCAGAATAATAAAATTAAATATACCAAATGAAAAATAAAACTTGATATTTTTACCTAAAATGAATTTTTTTTTTATAGGAATAAATGATTTTGATTGACTAGTAAATATTGCCATTATTTCATGTTCACTGGATTGATCTTATTGCCATGTTTTCTTTTTTCATTCATTTCAATATCTGACGTTGAGCTTACCTTTACTCACTCATTATTCATAACAGTAAATTAATGAATTGAAATATGGTCATTTTTAATTGAAGTACTCAAATATGTCAGACAGAGCCACTATACCTATGCCACTATGCCTGTCCAAATCAGTATTAATATTGAGGCCAGGAAGACCTTCAATGATTTTCCATACTGTCTAGATAACTGTTGTATATATAAGTGAGTCTGTTTCATATTATTATGAATTGTGTTTAAGGATGTAATCCTAAAACAAGAACAGCTTTCAAGAATGCCATTTCTATGTCACGGATTTAAGTAGATTAGAAGAAGAGCCCGGTGTATCATTGGCCCTACATTATGACGAAAAAAATATTAAATTGTTATTGACTTTTAAAAAAAAAAAAAGAAAAAACCTATTAGACAAAAAAATAAATCCCAAATATCACACATGCATTATAATAACTAACTGTCTCAAATTTAAAGCATAGACTCTTGGATGGAAATAAAACAAAATAATATTTAAAAAATTTAAATATCAAAATAAAATATGAAATATGGGCGTTGATGACCATTGGATTTTAAGCCATAAAACCCTGACGAACGACACCAAGCCGTTCAGCATGATTTCTTGCTTTTATATTTACCTAAATAGTATATAATTTTTTTTTTAGACTTATTCAATCCCTAATACATAAAAATGAAGTGAGATTTTAAAATCAGCAATAAAAATAGTATGCAAAAACATGTTGCGTCGTCCCAGCGTCAGAAAAAACTCCTTACGTGGGATCCGGAAAGATATCGGACGAGTACAAGGTCCAAAACATAGATCCTGTTAAATTTAATTTTTTTTTTAAATAAAGCACACTTTATCATGTACATACTAAGTTACAAATGATCCAAGAGGAACGAGGCTGGGATAGTTAACACGGCATTGCGCCATACGGACAGCCAGAAGATACAAGAATTAACAAACTTAACAGCGACAACAATAATAAGGGAATGTGCAACGGAGGAAAGGGAAGGGATAGCGCCGAAGAGTCCGGTATAAATGGCCGGCACCCCTTGGTCTCAGCACAGTCCACCACCAGCAGTCACAGCATCAGACATGGGATACAAGGTAACAGCACAGTGTGTCAGTGTCTCTGTGTAGTTTATAGTCAGTGGTACATCGTCTTAAGCCAATCATTTTATCGAAAAGTTGCATGTACTACACATCAATTGCCGATAGACCTACAATATTTTTTTTGTTTTGTTTCATTTAAAAAGCCATAATAACTTAAAGTAGTTATACGAGTTGATATAAATACAATGACTAAACAGGTAAAATCATTCCGTCTGTAATGAACAAAACTAATCAATTTTCTGAAACATTTTCAGATTTAAAATAATTATTTTAATTTAATACGATCAATACTCTGTCATCAATATAAAATCAGTCTCACAATAACACAAGAACAAGAGGTTACTTAATTCCCCCCATTTATTGATTACACCCAGAAAGCGTTTGTAGAGTCAAGACACGGTCAGTATCCAAAATCTCGTTGAAATATTTTGTACAGCAAAAAACGGAATCTTATTCTTTTAAAATCGAAGATTCTTGTTTTCTATATTTTGGATGTTTAAATATTCAAAAAATCTTACAGAGTTAACATGTTTAGAAAGATAAATTGTCAAAATATATTAAAAATAAACCCTAACATTACATTCAGAAATTTTAATATTGTTTTTCGTGTTTCAAAGTTATTCTAAAATGGTTTTCCATTCTCTTCGCAATCTTGAAAAGACCTAGCTCACAAAATGTACATGTAATTAAAAATAGCTACCTCAATCAGATATTGCTATTTCTATTTATATATCTTTGAATTTTTTGTGTATTAATAAGTGATTCTAAAGTTTGAAAACGTACATAATGAAATATTCAATATTCTCATAAATTTTGATGATTCTATCTTGTTGATAATTTTTATTTTCAGTCATGATCGCGTTAGTTGTACAAAAATACTAGCATTCTTTCTCATAATAAAAATAATTGTTACAAAAAATTAGATACAGTTTTAAACAATAAAATTGGTGAAAATTAATCTTAGAAAAATATATTTAACTCATGATCCAAATTGTGCCTTCAAGTAGTTGGGCTGCCAAAACTCCTTGTAGTAGGAACCGCATTACTAAAACGTGTTGAGGGTCTACTTCTTGTCGTCCTGGCGCCGGTATGCACAGAGCTTAGATAACGAGTATGTTTCAAACCAAAATAGCATAGACGAATTACATTTCTTACAAATGGGACTAGTTCGAAAATTTCAAACTAAATATCAACGCGAAATATTCTACTAATAAGTTATAGTTTACGAGAAAATGAATTCTACTGAACTCAACCGTGTTAAGGTTAAGGTAGAACACAACTAAGTTAAATTCTTCACATTGAATGTTTTCATCCATAAATTTAAAAACAATTTATTATTTATCTTCGTAAACTAAATAAGTCAAGACAAATTTTGAAGCAACAATTAAGTTAGCATTTTTTTAAAACAAATCACGAATTATTTAATATGCAAAACTCATGAAAACTGGAATTCTTCAGAAAAATAAACAATCTAATGAAAGTACAAGTTTAATTTGAGCAATTTTTCATAATCTTTTTTTTTTTTTTTGATTGGTTGACAATAATTAACATTAAACATTTCCATGCTCCGATACGATAAAGCCGTTTCGATTACAAATTTAGTTATTTAATTTTTTGCTATAACGATACCTAGAATTTAAAAATGATAAGCTAACTTGGACAAATATAAAATACATAAATAAATACAATTATTTTGCACTTTCTAAGAAAACACATTTTATTTTAATTTATGGAATTCAAGTCTACTGCAACAGAGACTTTAACGCTCCCATTAGATTTCCACAAACAATACTTAAAATCTCTCTATTTACTGATATATGTAAGTAGATTATCTCCACTCCTAAACAGATTAGTACCATCAACACTCTAAATTTGTTCATATAGGAGACTCAAATCGGTTTTTGAGAGCTATGACTACATACCTAGTTTACGGATTGTAGTTTTAAATTCCATTATAACGTTCAAACACAAATCAAAATGACGCACAGAATTACGACTCTGAAGAAATGTAAATGCGGATGAGAAAATTCCCAGCCCCACTAAACAATCACTCCGCGTGGATCCCGTAGCGTTGTGTGGAGTAACACTCTGTGAAAATGTTCTCGTAATTTCATAACACGCAAGGTTCCACAAGTGAAGTAACAAATAGGCATACTTTGATTCGAGTGATATATGGCATCACCATTGGATGCAATACTACAAACATTTTTGTTCTTTCTAATAGCCAAAATATGCTTCCAATTTAATTTTAAATCCCATTTCAGCAGCCTCCTCTATTTTTGAACAGACCAACAAACTAGGAGATAATTGGACGTTTCTATAATAAAATAAACTCGGTGTGTTATATTTTGAAATGATTAAATTTCTAAATGAATTTGCTTAATTGCTTCTAGCTAAAGAATTTTAAACAGTCGTACAGAATTATTTCAATTGAATGTACCTTTGATTAAATATAACTTGAAATATTTATTATTTTATATATATATATATATTTTTTTTATTATTCAGGTTTTCGGTGTTCTTTTACTGGCCACAGCCGTCCTGGCTGGCGATGCCAAAGTTGAAAAGAAGGCTACTGATGAGAAGAAACAAGACAAAAGAGGACTTCTTGGTTTGGGCTACGGCTATGGTGGACACGGACTCGAATTAGGATATGGAGGACATGGACTCGACTTGGGATACGGTGGATACGGCGGACACGGACTTGAAGGATATGGAGGTTACGGCCTTGGTGGAGGACACTACAGCGTCGACAGCGGTCACATCAAAGCCATCACCATCCACAAGGAAGTAGCAGTCCCAGTACCACAGCCCTACCCCGTCCACATCGAAAAGAAAGTCCCAGTGCCATACCCAGTCAAGGTCGCCGTACCAGTCGACAGGCCATACCCAGTCCACGTACCCAAGCCATACCCAGTCGCCGTCGACAGGCCAGTACCTTACCCAGTCGAGAAGCCAGTCCCATACCCAGTCAAGGTTCCAGTCAAGGTACCAGTCGCTGCCCCCTACCCAGTACCAGTGCCAAAACCATACCCAGTCACTGTCGAAAAGCACGTACCTGTCGCAGTACCTCACCCAGTCTTAGTACATAAGCCAGTTCCAGTCCTCCTCAAGAGCCACGGATGGGAAGGTGGTCACTTTGACGGACTCGAATCTCTCTCCCTTGGACACTACGACTACCACCACTAAATCAAACCTCAAATCAAAATATTTAATTGTAATTTTATATTTAAATAAACTTTATATATAATTTTTATATAAAACAAAAAACATTTTTTACTATGCTTAGTAAATAAGAAACGCCATCTAAGTACAAATCATCCCAAGTTACCATCATTACTTTACCTTTCCATCACAACCAAATTTATATATAAATGTACAAATGTAAAAAATAAAATAATTTTGTACTTAACTATGTTCAATTATTTAGTAATAAACCTAATAATCCTAAATGGTCACTAATTTATAAATCATGTGGAGCAAAAGTTGTCTAACTCAAAAAATGCTATAAACTCTAATATTACTTTATCTTTTTACATACACAATGGGTGTTTAACCCCTTTAGAAATCTTATTTCATGTATAATTGGAATATTCTTCTGTACTTAAGCATTCGAAATCCAAACAAGTCTAAATTAAATCCTATTGTGCTCTTACTACTTTGGAATTCAGACTACCATTTCATATTGCAAGATGAATTTTGAAAATTTCATCAAGTCGTCGCAATCAAATAGTAATTGTACATTGACAATAGAGATTGGAAATAATTTGCATGTAATTGTCAGTTAACAAGAGAACTTCTATTTTATTTCTATCCGACCTCAAATGATTAAATAAAGATTGGTTATTATTAATTTCAAGATATTTCAGCTTAAGAGATATTAGATAGGTAGGTCATTGTAAATATAATCTAATGTATAAATAACCAAATATTGTCAAACCTTGATCATCTTTTTGCAGAATTATACTATGGAACGATTGAGACTAAAAAAAAAAAATAATAATTTAAACAACGACAGTAGACAGTTAATCGATCCTCATTAGCGTTTAGCAAATGCATCAATAATCAGAACAGACTTGATCAGAACTAGGTCTTTACGAAATATTAGATTAAAAATATCAGATTTCGTCAGCAAAGAGACCTAGTTAACTAATGACAGGCAAAACGGTACAAATAAACAAATGTCATATACAGCCTTGCTTCGTTTCGAAACCATTTTAATATTATCCGAGTCCGCTCACTTTTCAGGATCCGGTTGGAAAATATCCACCGGCCAAGGACGGCACCTGTCATGTGTCGACACCTGTGTCGTGGTACTCCTGAGGCGGGTACATCGTCAGCGAGGGAAACAACGGGGTTTACTAAACAAAGAGAGGATGTGGGAACCCACTAGATCATGAAATAACTCTTGGGATATTCACCGTCTCCAAGACGGAATATGTATAGTTATGACATAACTTCCTGTTTCGGATATGTAAAACCTCTACTCACGGACGGAGCCTGTTAGATTTTCGAAAGTAGTGGAGAGCATCTTCGGGCTAAATTATTTGTGGCTCCTTCGTCCCACAGGTGATGGAGTTAAAGTGAGTAAGATTAGTTTTCTTTACCAATGTATATTACTACGGTTTAATCCTTCTTCTGGTTCGCTCTTACTCAATTTTCACAAAGATTTTTTTTTAAATATGTTTTCACAAGCCTTCTAAATCGGAGACAACAAAAATAAAATTAAACAGAATAAAAAAAAAAAAGATACATTAAATATTTATGGAAAAACATACCAACTTCTAAAATTAAAGTTAGTTTTAACAATCAACATTTGATTACAACAGTAGGTCACGCACACGGGGTAATATTCTTTGTAAGACCTTATATCGCTGGCCTGGAAGAACAATGAAGCAACTGTAAACTTTCGACAAATTGACTTTACTGTTTGGGTAGGTCCAAACATGGATGTATATAGACATCTACATGGCTGTATTTACGAAATTTCTATTTTGGCGATTTTTTTTTTTTAGTGTTGTTATAGCGACTTATAAGAGGTCAAGAAAACGCATTTCTGAGCCTGCCAACAACATAAAGTCAATATCACGATGTCTACAGTTGTGTCATTATTATTCCGGACCAAAAATATGGTGGAGCAGTATTCCAAAACCATCCAAGTTCATACTTCAATTTTTTTTCCCCATAAACAATTGTGTACTTAATTATCAGGAGATTAAGATATTTCAACTCAGTTAAATCAGATGTGATATGACCGAATTTGAAAGAAATATTTTCACCTCATGACAATATAAAATCAGATGGTCTGAACATCTCTGTTGGATGAGTGAAGACAAAGGCCCAAGAAAATCTTTCGAGGCCATACCAACAGGAAAACGCCCAATAGGGAGACCCAGAATATAATGGAAGGACTAAATCTCCAGAGTAGGAGAGAAAAGAGGGAAAAGGGTGCAGAATCGCGATCGAGAGGCCTGGTTTGCCTGGAAAAAGGCACCTCCACGCTGAAAGTGAGGATAAAGAAGAAGAAGAAATGAATATAGAAGTAAAACTATATAAGAAAAAATCAACAAAATTGTAAGCTGGGCTAGGCTGGTTTTGGATTTCTGACATTATCAGCTTCTCTACACACTAAGTAATTTATCATATATGTAGAATTTAATTACTACTTTTTATTGATTTCCATATTTAAATAATTTTACTTAAAATCATTTTGATATTCATTCGTGAAATAATGAGAAGCAAAATTAGTCAGGGTTCGGCTCTCTTAGGATACCTCGACCACTTTTGACACCCTAGCGTCGCAAAGGATTCATAAAAAAAAAAATTCATTCACATCGAAATAACTGTACTTTTTATAGTTTAATATTGTTTTTTTTTTTTTTGTTTTTTTTTTTGTCAACTCATATTTATCAAGTAATTTTCTTTTCCGAGAGCTTATTTTAGGTATAGGTTTATGGTAAGTCCTAATATAAGTTTATGGTAATTCCTATTTTTTTCTTTTTCATCTCGTCTAGTTAGTTACCTTCATTATTTAGTCCCACGTTTACGAATTAAATAAATAAATAAAAATAAATTATAAAAACTCCAATATCAAATTTCCAATTGATTAATTATTGATTATTGATTGATCAAAATTCCAAGAGATTATAGAGACTAACGATATTGTTAAGAGTCGAGAAAAGAGATGTTTATACAAAAATATCTCCCAATACTTTTCCATCAGAAAATAAGCTAAGTTCATGGACACAATCTAATGGCTGCAGTGGGGAATGGTACGTGTGTCTATTCGTATTCCACCGCCTTGAGAACGTACACCTGCGGCATTTAAGTGAGTCCTTTCTTTTCTTAGTGAATAATTGTTAATGGACATTTATTTCGTACACTCCATTTAAAAATTTAATTTTCAAACCAGGCTTTTAAGTTTTATACAATATATAATAACCTATTAATTTTACATTAATCGTACCGTACATTCTTCTTTCTGACCGCCTGTCCATCTTCAAGTTTTTTTCCGTAATAATAGTTACAAAGTTCCATTAATTCTCTATTAATTGTTCTCATGAATATGATATATTTAAAATAAATTTTATTGAAAAATAGCCAAATACGTTTTCTTTACTTTTTTTTTATATTTATTATATAATTTAGAATACCTTACATTTTTTTTTAAAGTGTAAACGAATTTTGGAAATTTTTCAATAAAATTAACAAAAACTTTAAATGTAATAAATTATATAGATGAGAAAAACTAATATTTAATAAATATCACTTAGTAATTATTTTTAGAGAAAAAGCAGACGGTTCGAAAAGTTGGAAAGAATATATTACATGAAGATTCTCGAAAAATCCAATTCGACCCTATGGCAAGTTAGTGAGGAGGACAACACAAATTTTCCAAATTGACCAAAGTATTTAGAAAAAAGGAAACGCTCCTGAAAGCCACAGAACTAAACGTAAATGCGGAAATGATGTTTGCGGGTAAAAGTTAAGGACATGATAAAAACTTGATTCTCATCCTGCAGTTGATGTATGAATCCACAAAATAATGATTACAAATGACCTTCGAAACTATATGATATAGGCAATAAAGTGAAAAACAGTGCCGCAGAGGAACTATTTACAAACACATCAGAGGAGACGGTTGCGAAAGGCAGAGCAGGGACCACTGTCATCTTGCGTCACTCAACGTCCGATTTGAGAAATATAAATGAGACCAGTTGGGTCACTTTTTCACCCAGTTCGACAAGCTGGGCACCTTAGCACCCAAAACAGGATATCTGTAAGTCAGGTTCCTTTTTTCCAATTAACTATTCGTGTTTTTTTCCTTTAATTGAATTACAACAATGTTCAAACCTTTTAATTGACGAATTTAAAATGTGTTCTATAATGGTTAGCGCATCAAAACTTTAATCGTTTTACTTGCAATAGAAAAAAATAATAATAAAATAAATGGAGCCCGATAAAGTTTTTATTTGTTGAAAAAATTTTGTTATTCCTCATTCGATTCGTAGGTTCAATACAGCAGCAGGGCGATTAAATGTGTTTAAATATGTCTCGAAGGAATTGATTTTGAAATATTAATTCAAAATATCAAAAGTTATAATACAGCTATAACATGTTATACTTGATCAAAATGTATACTGAGAGAAAAAGCATCGAAAACACTCAACAAATAACTTCAATTTGCTGAAACCGTTCGAATATTGTTATTCCTTGAAATAGCATAAATATTTCAGTGGGTGACATTATTTGATATGCTTAGTACATTTCTCTCGTACATATAGTTTTATTTACCCATGTTGGATTTAATAAACCCCCAAAAATAAATAAAAGTTATTTATTAAAATATAATTTGATTAATGTGCTGGCTTATAATCTTATTTGATAGGAACGATGGAACCTCGTAATTTTGAAAATGCTTTTTCCAAGACCTTTTTTTTAAATTCTAAGTAAAATAAAAATAAAATCCAAATATATGAACCATTTATTGCCGGAACCGATTCCTGATTACATCGATTTCATCTTTGATCCTAAAGAAGATAGTTAACTATAGCAGTAGTTCAGTTACTCCAAGAAGGATAATTGTAACCACTATTACATAATGAAGTTTCAGATGCTGAGAATTTTTGGAAAATTACGTACTCCTCTTGAAACCCGAACAAAAAGAAGATTCCGTTAAAATTATAAATCAGGGATAGGGAAAACAAACAGTAGAGTGAAAGAATGAGCCGGGTATATAGAATACAAGAACTTCTCTTTCCATATATTTTTATTAAGTATAAAGTAGAGCCCGCAAATAAACTCATGTAATCATAATATTAGCATGTTGATAATGTTTTTACTGTTCGATAATTATTATTATTATTAATGGACAGAAACACATGAGACATGTCAGTAGCCCTGATAACAAAGGTTTATCTTCAAACGGGATGTAAAGGATAAAGATGTTGTAAAAGTTTTTTTTTTAAATTTAGTTATTGATATTTACAACTGTACATAAATACATCAAGTAAATTTGAGGAAATCATAATAGTATGGTGCAAGCATGTAGAGAAACTACCCAATGGTAGCACTCTAAAAACATTTTTACAATATAAGGTCTCGAGGCCATCTTCTTTTCAGACGCCTCGAAGGATTTTCCGGAATAAAAGAGGAAGCAAGATTAGGAACTAATGGGTTTGAGTGTTTAGGGAGTTTGTAACGAAAGGATTGATATCTGGTTCAGGCTAGATCGGTAACAAATGGAACATTAAGGTCTTTGTGGATGATTTTATTTGTGACAAAGTAGGAAGCATTTAGGATTTTACGAAGGATTTTGGATTGTAAGGATTGGATACGAGAGGAATTCGAAGGTTTAGTGGAGCCCCAAAGCTCAACGCCGTTTGTCTTGATTGGCCTTATTATTGTCATGTAAATCAGTCTTTTGTAATGAATTGGAAGTTTGGACCGATTGTCTAGGAAGTGCTGTTATAGTCGAAATCGACGTGCAGGTTCCATTCTTTTCAGTCTTGTGTGAGGGTTGTATGTATGTAGTCCAAGGAAGCGGATCTGTTCAACAGGAGGAGGGGCAACATTATTGAAGTATACTGTAGGCCAGTCAGAAGGTTTACGACGAAGGGTAAAGGTAATTTGATGGGATTTGTTGGAATTTATTTTAATCCTCCAATTACGACACCATTCTTTGAGGGCTGTGATATGGTGTAAAAGATTTAAAATTCATAACTAGAGCTCCTCGAGACAAAGATGGTAATACATTTTTAAAATGTAGTGCTTTTTCTTCCTGTCGAAAAGTAAAAAATTAAAAAAAAGTGTTAGCAATGAATCAACATTTATGAAAACCGACAATTTTTCTAATCTTTCAGATCACGAGTTCGTGTATAAAATAAAATTTAAGTACAAAACCCTTATTTCGAATTTCTGGTTCAGAAATATATGAAATAAACAATCTGGTCAAAAGTCTGGTCGCAATAGGAAATAATACTGGATCCCTGATCCCAGTCTTTCTGGATCCCGCCGCCTTACGGACACCTCACCGTTTAGGGTGCCCTCTTCATCTAATTTTCTTAGTAGAAGATTAGTAATGGAGGTTAGGGATGATTATTAAAAATCTTTTTACCTTTAGCGCGCAGATTCCGACTATTACAGCACTTACTAGACAAACGGTCTAAACTTCCAACTCATTACAAAAGACTGATCTACATGACAATAATAAGGCTCATCTGGATATACGGAGTTGAGCTTTGGGGCTCCACTAAACCTTCGAATTCCTCTCGTATCCAATCTTTACAATCCAAAATCCTTCGTAAAATCCTCAATGCTCCTTATTTTGTTACTAATGAAACCATCCATAAAGACCTAAATGTTCCTTATGTAACCGATCTAGCCCGAACCCGATATTATTCCTTCCATAATAAACTCCCTAACAACCCAAACCCGCTCGTTTCTAACCTTGCTTCCTCTTCCATTCCTGGCAATCCTCCGAGGCGCCTGAAAAGAAGATGGCCTCGTGACCTTATATTGTAAACTGTTTTTAGAGTTCTACTACTGGGTAGTTTCTCTACATACAGTATCATATCATTATGTCATTATGATCAAATTTACTGGTTGTATTTTTTTATACAGTTGTAAATATCAACAAATAAATAAAAAAAAAATAAAAAAACCTTTAGAGCACTTGCTCAGCCTCCACTGACTCACTACCAGTGATGCGACGAGAGGGATCGCTGGGATCTTTTGAGCTCTTCTCTACCCCTCACACGTGGGGTATAGAGTGGGCTCAGGGATCCTCAAGTCGATTGTGTAAATATTGTATATAAGAGTGTAAATGTGACCTAAATATTATTTTATCATTATGTTATTTTATTTATTTATTTTTCATACAGATAGTTTGATTATGTTCATTTTGTTTATTCTTTTGTTTGTATATATTTTAAGATAGTTTTTTTATTTATTTATTTTTTTTATTCATTTATTTATTTTATTTTATTTTAGTATCCATGAGATCATCATTCATCACTATTACCTACTGCCCAGAACTGTGTGGCAAATTGTAATATCTATCAATAAATAAAAAGTATTATTATTTAAAAAAAAAAAAGTTGATTTTATTCCTGCAAAAAAACTTCAATTTTATTGTTCGTTTTTTCTTTATACAGTCCATTTAAAAATATTAATTTATACCATTTTCCATAGATGATTTTTATATTCCTAATTTTTTGAAAAGTCTATATAGAATAAAATATAACACGAATATGTTTATTCAAATTTCCATGGACAATAAAGTTAAAACGAAATTAATGGATAACGGATGTTGTCTGCAAAAAAACTAATAATTTAAAGTTTAAATTAAGTTTTAATTTTTTTGCAAAATATTAATGGTCCTTACCAAGAACATTTTTTTATAAATAGCTTTCAGAGATGTAATTTTTAAAACCTATATTCCGTTCACATAAACAACTTTTGGAGCCAGAATGATCCTCCAGAATAGACTGTTGGTAGCTGGGGAGTTAAGCGATTGCTTCATGTCTACAGTAGTGCCGGTTCGAGTTCGGCAACGGGGGTAAGAATTTATTTCTGTTTCTACGAAATAAAAACCTGAACCCTCCATTCTGGTTAGAATTGGTTGGTTACCTCTTAATAACCTTGCCTCCCTCCCCCCACACCCTCCCTCCCCCGTTTGTCAGAAATGACAAGGAAGGTATCATAGAAAAAAAAAATTAAATTAAATAATAATTGAATCAAATTATTTCAATATTATCAGTATGTAAATACGACAAAAAACGAGTATCAAAGACCGAATTATGAGGCTCCGAAATCTACAGTTTCATTGTCGGAGTTTGAGGTTCTTTAACTATTAACTGAGAATAATAAACTTCGGTTGTAAAACATTCCGTAAAAAAGAAGTTATTCTCTTTTTTTTCGTGACTAAGTGAAAAGAAAGATGAAAGGGATGAAAACTAAATAAATGAAGATAAAACTAATCAAAGCCTTGAACATCGTTTTCTTTACTCGTAATTATTAAATATTTTAGAAATATGTTTAGTCTGTCTCCTATCTTGAGATTTCGGCGGCGCGTCGAATGGTAAATAATTATTTTGGTGCTATGATTTCCTCAAGAAAGTTTAATCCTTTTGTCGTAAACATGTAGATAATTATAATTTAAATAGGTAAAAATTCACATGTTCGTTGATTAAAGGTAATACAATTTTTTTTCCTCCTTAGTTAAATGTCTTTCTTTAGAAATTTATAACAGTATCATTCTTTATAAATAATAATAATAGATCAGTTTGGGCATTATAATTATTTTTTAACGCTTTTATTATTATGTCTATTCTTTTCAGGAACCTCAATATCCTGATGTAAGGAAATGACCATAGACGGACTTACGACAAACAAAAAGAAATTACATTTTAAAAATTTGATTAAAATGTAAATCAAGATAAGTCAATGATTTTCGTTTAAAATCTGGGTGGTGGAAATTAATTATGTATGCCAATATCCTGTCAGTACCTAGTAACTTAAAAGTAGATGATTAAATTTAATATATTAGGCAATTAAATAAAAAAAGAAACTCGAATAAGGAACAATCTCATTGACTCTTATCATTCCATAGGATCATCATGATATAGCTCTCTCAAGTAGGTAGTTAAAAAAAAAGGTAGTTATCGCCCCAGATGAGTTTTCTATAATATACATCTAATCCAAACCCTTCTTGAGTTTTTTTTTCTTGTTTTCTTCAATATTTAATACAACAGTACTACAGCAACAGATCTTATCACTATCCATTTTATAATATTATTTCTTTAGTCCGACATAATTTTTTGTTGTACCAGACCGCTCTATTACGCCCCGGCAACTGTATATAAAAAATTCTCGTGTAAACGACTAAGTGAAAGTAGCATCTGAACATGCGAGTTGGCGTAGCAGTGATTTTCTAATAGCAAACTGTATAAACCCTAAACTGATGTGTGAGAAATACACAGTTTTACTGCAGTATTCAGTCCATTAGACTGCGTTTGCAGTTATGATTGTTATTACAGTTGTTTTAATATTTTACTTTTTACAAAACTAACTACAAATCTTGAAAAGAAGCACTATTGTTCAAGAAATTAAATTTGCTGGCCATGAGATTACCAAAAATAAAATAAAGTAACAAACTGAGTAAAAACTTAACTTAAAAAAAGAACAGAGAGCAGGGCGTAGGTTGAGCTAAATTATGAACAGCACCGGAAACGACTAAGCCGAAGACTGTAGCCGTAATGTAAAGTCCATCGACTACAGTAGGATAAGGAGCTCCAACGAGAATCCGTGGATATAAGTCCCCACCGATTAACAGATCGACTGGACCTGACTCCCCAAAACGCTGATAAGCCAAAGGGTGGCGCATAATGCGGCTGACGACGGTAGAAGGAAAGTTGGCATTTGGTAAGGACGACGTGATGCGGTCGACTACCACTGGAGAGTGGTTGTATTCTTCTTTACCAGCGAATGGGCGTATGGTACATGACGTGGAGGCTTTGAGATGAGACTTCGGGACGGCTGACTCGCCAAGACTAGTGATGCAATGGTCGAAATTTGAAATGTTAGCGCCAATCTTGTGTGCGAGCGCGCTTGAAATAAATGTGTGCTGGCTTCCGGAGTCTAACACAACACGGACCATATGAAGATCTCCTCTCTTCGATTTAACAAGAGTGCATGCAGTGCCCAATAGTACCATGATGTCCGTGGATGAAGGTGGCGTAGATCCGAAGCCAATGATGGTCTCCTTAGGAATTGGCTTATTGGATGTTGCATCGACTTTAGCATCTGCGTTGTCTTCTTCCTGGCGGTAGATCAGCGTGTGGTGCTTCTTACAGCACGTCCGACATCGAAATTGCGAACGACATGTGCCCCCCTCATGGCCCTTACGAAGTCAATTCCAACATACCTTGAAGGTTCGGACGTGTTCAAGTTTCTGGATAAGAGGGAGTTCAATAAAAGCCTCGCACTTGGAGAACAGATGATCTCCCTTGCAGAGAGGACATCTAACTTCTGCAACTCCTTCCTTGCGATTCCTGGAAGAGGGTGTGGAACATGCTGCGTGCAAGGATACGAACCTCTGCTTCTGATTGGTTCCGCTGAAGCGCCCTGATGGTTTAGAGTTATCTGCGCCCGGTGACATGCAAATAGCGGTTTTCCTCTGCCGAACGAAGTCGATTACCATGTCCACCGTGGGAAACTCTTGGCTGGACCCTAGAGACAGTTCGAACTGTCTTCTAGCCTCTGGGTCCAATGCCCTTAATGCTAGTGTAGTGAGCAGGAAATCGGCGGGATCCTTAAGTTGCAGAGCCCGTAGAGCATCGACGCTGTCAGCGACGCCTGTTAAATAGGCTTCGTATCTCTCCATATCGCTTCTTGCTCCTATAGAGTCGAAATCGATTATTCGATTAATAAGGACGTTGGCCAAGACGCGTGGGTTCTGAAACGTCTCCACTACACGCCTCCAGGCCAACTCATACGAATTTGATTCAACGGGAAACCTCGAAATCACAGCTACCGCTTCACCCTTCAAGGCACCAATAAGGTAGTGAAATTTTTTGATTTTGGTTAAGGTCAGTTCGTCATGTATTAGCGATACAAGTGTATCGTGGAAGTGCGACCACTTCAAAAGATCTCCACCAAACGTAGAGATAGGGATCCTGGGTAATTGTGGCTTCTGGAAGTAGGATCCACTTTGAGCATATAGCTAATACACTTGAGAATTTTTTCTTAAATTACTGAATTTAAGATTCATTAAAGGTTATGGATAGTAAATCATGATAATGAAGAAATAAGGGTTAAATAAATCTTAATTTAACTGACATGGTATATATATATATGTTCTGCGCTATGTTATAGCAAGTAAATTTCTTCCTATATTAACATTTAATTATAAAACATGCAGTATGGATATAATTAAACATGTAAGTATGGAACATCATCAACACAGCTGAAATGGCCTGTTCCTTTGTTCAGATAAGAACAATACATTATGTTTATAAAATACTATTTCACTGAACTATATTTGAATTAATTGAACAATGAATCTGAACTTAATGAATGATTAGGTCTGGCATGGACTTTATGTGTGAACGCTTATTATGAAAAACATTATTAGAATTTTATTAATCCGGCCCGGAGGCCCATTATGTATGGAGCATGCCTTCAACCGAAATGCCAGACACACTTCACTTTTGGTTGGCTGGTTGGGTTTGAGTGACTGTATAATTGAAAAAATGAGATATGATTAAATCAAATAAAATTCTATTGTTTATGTTACAAGTGGTGTAAGGGGTGACCGAAAGAAAACATTTATGATTAGATGGTTAGTAAAATTTTGAATGACCCGGCTATAGAATTGTAGATCTAAAATTGAGGTGATTGATGATGATGTGAATGTTAACTATTGCTGGATGGACTTACTCCATGGTTCTTTCTTCCCTCCACATTCTTAGGCCTCTCCTCTGTTTCTGGGAACAACTCGGGGGGGTTCTACTCACTCATGGTAGATTCCTGATGGGAGACAAAAAGGAATAATGGATTGCTCCTGGCAGAAGACAAGATGGCTCTCTTCTCATTAGTCTGCAATGCTTCTCTTGCCACCACTGGAGGAGGCAAGCTTTTGTTCCTGGCCACATGGGCGCTGGTAGTGCCTTTGTGGTGACCCCCCCCCCCAATTCAATTCAGACCATGGCGCTAGTACTGCCTATATTATGGCAGCCTTTACAATTCATTCTTTCGGTTGCCGTAGGTTACCCGGAACAAGTGCTATGTTTGAATATCCCAGCAATATCCATAGGAGAGACTAAACAATTATTGGAAGAAAGAATATATCACAGTAATGATTCAGCATGTTCTAGCATCGGGATTTTTAATCCCATCTAAAAAATATCTTAAATTGGATAATGTGTGAAAATCTTCTGAAAAAAATATACTCTGAAAAACGCGAGCCGGTCCATAATTTTAAAAATGTGTCCAATCATCTAAAAGAAAAAGGTTCGCTACAACAAAATATGACGAGCGTTCAAACATTTGAAAAGCTAGCATCACGGAGCGTCGGATAGAGGTTTAGGACGATATTCGGTTCTTACGTATTAAGGCCACCACAGATGTTTCCACACAGCAATCTTCTTGTACTCGCCAAGTTATCGTTGGTTTCCTTGTTGCCTTGTTGTTTGCTGATTTTTGACCCCATTTTTTAGTGCTATGAAAATGAGTTTTTGGGATTTGCCATTTTGGTAAACGTAGCTTTTGGAAATGTGATTTCCCAATTTATTCTGACAGTTGGAAAGGTTACTAAACAAATAAAATTATAAAAGAAGGATTCCTACATGCTAAGGTTAATCATAAATACAATTTTATAGATCCTGATACAGGAGTTCATACACAAACAGTTAAGAGAATGTGGGTTAGTGCTAAATGGAGGAACAAGAGACATCATTCGAAATCTTATTTATGAGAGTTCATATGACGACAGCATCAGGTGAAAGAAAATAAAGACTGCTTTGAATCTATATTAAATTCCATGTCGGCCCATTTTTCACCGAAATCTGATTGACAACTTTACATAAATAAAATGTTTTGATTATACATAAAATTTCTTATTCTATAATTTGTTTCAAAAACTTTAGGTATAGATTGGCGCATTAGCAGAATTTTTGTTGCAGAATATCCCTTCCACAGCTGCTTGAGGATCACCACTTTCAGTCCTTGGCTCGTCATTCAGCACTCCTGGGAGAGTGGCATGATTGTTACAATGTTGCCGGCTGCCGGCGCTGACCCGCACACCTGACAGAACTTGTTTGCGTTTTTTTCCTGATAGTGCATACTGGAGAAAAATACATGGTCAGCTCTTTCTTTTACTGCTGGGCAAACTGAGCACTCCGCTATATCGTCCAGTTTGAAACGATACTGTTAAACTCTAAAATAAACATGTCCTATTAGCAACTGGATGAGATTGTAGTTAACCTTTTCATGCTCCGTATCCACCTACGGTTAAAGTATGTGAGTATCTTTGCATTAGTAAGTGCTTCCAGGTATGTTATTTGTATTTGTGTGATAAGTAGTACAATAATTATACTATTAAATAATTATAGAGATTGTAAATAAACATCGTAAAAGTTTATAACTAGTTAACAATGATATAAACAAACTATATGTGCTCGAAAATAAAGTTATTATTATAGGAACATCCATAGCGTTCATTTCGAACCTGATTACCCTCTTTTCTTTAATTTCTGTTTTCTTGTCTGTGTATTATCAATAACTCAGTGTATATACGTACATTTTTTTAATAATATATACCTAAACTCTTTGGTAAGCTTTATAATTTTAGCGAACCATAGGCACTTGTACCGTCGGCCTCGTCATCAATAACAAAATACATGTGCTCATAGCTCCCGCGTATAATATGCGTTAATGATCAATAGTTTTTACACCAGTAATAAAGGAAAAATATTTCTAAATAAATATTTCAAAGAGCCCAATATTATGAAATTCAATTTTAGCTACACAACAAATATTCCCTTTCCATTCTAAATAGTCCCAGGATAAGTCGCGAAAATTTATAGCAAGGCGACTTAGCGAACGCTATGTTAAAAAGTTTATCACCCGTCACGTAACAGATATGTTTCGTGGTTAGATAAATTATCTGAAACCCAACGTGACCTAGCTCAGTTAACACCTGGTTGGGTAGTGGATATACACTCAGCTGTACTCAGTGATAGTGGATATACATTCCGCAGTGGAACGACATTTCGTGAGCACACGCCGGTCATGATCGAAGTCGTGATCGGAGAACTTGGGTTGAACTTGGCTTAAAGAGTATAGATTGTCCCCTAATAGAGCTAAATGTCGAGCAAGTTTTGGGCGACCTAGTTCCCTATGTTGAGCAGCATTTGAACCACCATGTATCCTCAAAATATACCACCAAAATCAATCAGCAACAACTTCTGTTTATCTTCAGATAAATAGCCAATTCCCAGAAGCGTAGCGTTTCGGAAGAAGGTGACAGCATTCTGGCTATATGCAAACAATTACAATCTGACGTGAAATTTAAAATCTTATAATAAGGGGAAAGAAGAATCGTTATCACAAACTGGAATAACGTGATTCTATACGATATCACTAAAGTTACGTTTATCAAGCTTTATCTAATAGTGCTACTGTTTTGCCAAGACGGTAAATTTTATATAACTGTATAAGTGTAACCGCATAGACAGACTCTTAACGTGGCAATAGCAAAACTGTCTTAACAAGTACTATCACCTATCACGCTATCCCCGGTCATGACAGTAAATATTTTTGTGACAGTAGCGTCGTTAGCACAATATGTACTGCAATCTATCACGTGCAACAGTACTTTCATGACAGTAGCTTCTTAATTGTAACACGTACTGCCACCAATCATACCATACCAAGTGCGACAACTACTACTAAGTTCAATCATTCTAGTCGATATAATGTGACTATAAAGTGTCGCCGTGTAAACTGACTTTAACTTGGCAATAACTTTACGGCTGATCAATAATTTTTATCGTAGTGATCATTTTGAATAAAAATTATTTCATAACCGTTGTCCCTTAATTTTAAAAATGAAAATTCTTTGGTAACTGTTATCCATTAATTCGAAAAATAACAATTATGCAGATAATCGTGAACTTTATTGACAACAATTAATAACGGTTTTGACTCCCACTGGTAGAGGTTATACTAGGCGGGCACAGGGTTGATCTAGCGACTATTGTTTACTGTTATGATTTTCTGTTTGTGTTCTTGGAGGAAGGAGTATAATGGAGGGGGTAAGCTTCCAGGAAGAGTGATGCCAGAAGGCGGGGTCTATTCCTTTCGTAGGCACAGCATCCGGTGTGCCATATTTGACAACTGAGAGTAAAGTGTTTCAGTTGAGAGTAGCTGCCGCACTCCGTTGCCAGCAATGGCTAATTTAAAAAAGGTGAGATTAAAAACAAATGTTGTTATTTAAAACATGCTCACACTTTGTCGTTGTTATTGTTTTTTTTTAAATAACGATTAATTCGCGGTCACTTTTATGTTTTTAACATTAAATATTCTAAAAAATAATATTTACTGTTTTTACATTACATTAATGTGCGAAATCCCTATTAACTTCAACATAAAGTTGCCTTCAAGGGGCGTGGTCTAATGCCCACCCACCCATAGCATCATTTTTGCTTAAGAGTAGTGAGATTATGACAATCCCCTGTTGATTTTAAATTCGATTGTATTCTTTTGAATACATTCACTCGTTCCTCTACTTCAGATCAGGCGTAGGACAATCCATCATTATCATATCCTAAAATAACGAATCAATGTTCGTTTTAATGGATATATAAGCAAACCCGTAGTAGAAGAACGAGTGAATCATTGTCAAAATTATCAAAAAAGTGAAAGAATTGTGGCTCATTCTGTAGTTTTCGAGTGAACCCGAGGTATGTTCCAAAGTCCTACCCTACGAAAAGTCCCCACATGACAATAAAATATTGTTTTCAATGGTAAGTTGGAATGAAAATAAAGTATGGTGGTGTTAAAATTAAGAGCGTTATGGAGGAAGCGTTGCGGGGCTTCGTTACATACATCCAATAACTTTTTGCAGCAACGCTCCTGCAACAGGTGCTAACTTTTCATTTCTAAATATATATGAGTTCAAAGAACTTGAAAACATTTGATCAATACCTTAAAATACCCCTGGTAGTAAAAGGATGCATAACATCAACCTACACATTTTCCATGTACCCTGATTTCCTTTTCCTTATTAATGGAGGGTGCGAAAAAAAAAAAAAAAAAAAAATTGAAAACATTTGGGAAAGACTGATAAAGCACGTTGTAACTTTTAACTTAAAAAGTTAACTTAAAACAAAGTCATAACTGAGATATATCGCGAAATTTAAAAGTAATTTTTTAAGTGAGGTGTAGATAGTAGAGACTATAGATTACTGATTGGAGAAGATTATCAGGGGGGGAGGTGCGGTCAGCAAAGAAACAACATAAATAAACCAAAAAATATTTATTTATGCCGACGTTTCGACCTGATTTTCAGGTCTTCATCAGGGCTATAAAAAACAAAAATACAACAACCATAATTTTTTTGTAACATTGTTTTTTACATACTCCCCGTTAATATATCCGTTTTTACACGCCCTTTATATATTGATTACTTTTATTACTTTTTGGTATACATTTTATTACTTTTTGGCTCTCATGATACAGCCAATGCCATTATGGATATGATTAATATGCAAGACCTACAAAGTACGGTCACCAAAGCCTTTGAAAATCTGATTTTTTTATAAATAAAATAAAAGATAGAGAAAACAATTATAGATGGAGAAATAAAGGTATATTTGTAATGAAAACTAGATAAACTTCTAATTTTCGTTTTGACACAGAATTAGGTACATTCTATTCTTATATAGGTCATTTTTCATACTTGGGACTATCTAGAATTCAAAATATTTTTGATAAGTTAATTGAAAGTTGGTTAATTCAATTTTCTTTTTCTTTAGGGAATACTCCTTGATAATATTCTGAAGAAGGCATAAAGTTGATATCATAGTTTTTGTGATTTTTTTTTTAAATTCTAATAGTAGCGAATAACATATACAAAAGTTTTATACAATAAGGAGTGTTGATAAAATAAAATAGAGCACCTAATTGCTACATTAATATTAATAGAAAATATCAATTTAGTAATGATCAGTCTTAAATTTGTAATCATGAACAATATTCAACCCAAAACATATTATGAAACTCATCCTGCTTAAAAATATTCTTACTTTTTCAGTATCATTACATCTATTATGACAATAAAATTCAATGAAATAAACAAACATCATATGCTTAATCAGGACCTAAAGGAACTAACAGAACCTTTTAGTACTATTTTTTATATAAGCAAAACATTTCATATAGGAAAAAGATTCCCATGACTTAAAAAAAAAAATATGAAAGAAAATATACCAAACTGGCAAGTAGGGAATCGCTACATCAATTGCTGTTTTACTTCAATTTGGTGAGAGGAAGATAAAATCACCATTCTCCTCTTTTTTTGTAAAAAAAAAAATTACTAACTGATGTTACAAACATCAGTGTCCTGGGGCCATTTGTGACTGAGGGAGTTGGGGCGTTACCTTGTAACTTCAGTGGCACCGGTCAGAATCTGGCCTGAGAGGATTGACTTTTATTTTGTGGTAGTCACACGGAATGAAAACGACCTTTTCACCATGGTTAGAATAGGTCATTTACTTATAAATAACCCTCTCTCCCTTTTCCCCTCTGTAGATCGAAATGAACAGGCAGGGAATACAAAAAAAAAATCCGTGTCCAGAGCTAATAATTGAGAATCCTTGTCTTGTCAGACCTAAAGGAGTCTAATAGTGAATATTAAATATTTGTCTCTCTATTGGTCATCCTGTCTACTCCCTACTCCCAGAAGAATTTTCATTGAGGCTAGAGAATGACAAATCACCCATTTTTTTAACTTTACACTCAAGAGAAGCTTGATAATAAAACATTATCTTAAGCATGTATATAAAAAACTGCTACAAAAAATAAGCATATACATAAAATGTAATATAGATGCAAAATTGTGAATTTGGAAGAGCTCTCTCTCTGCCACGACCAACGGAGTGCAAGTAAGTCATGTCATTGCTCACTTTAGTCAAGTATAAACTGTTTTGTATATTTTAATTTTAAGTTAGACCATAAGCCACGAATAAGTATATATTAGAATAGCGTAGATATAGTTAAAGTAAGAAAGTATAGGGCTAAGTTATTTAATATTATTCTTTTTAATTTGTCATTATATACTAGGAAATTAAGTTAAACTGTATTTAAATTAAAATATGTTTTGAGTGTTGTCGATAAGTGAGTAAAAGTAATATTAATTAATCTTACTATTTAATAATATTACAACATGAACTATATTTAAAAATTTTCAGGCCACGATCTAAGCCTTGGAACATGGCATGTATTTAAGTGCCATGTTTCATAAAACACATCGAAAAAGTGTAGAACATGCCTATAGCTCTACAGGGTGTTAAGTCAAAGGATACCTTGACTAAAACCCTAATGGGTCTCTAAAATTACTTCAGAATATCAGGAACAACAGGGTAATATTTTCGAAACTATCAAACTTGGTCTCCATAAAGAAAAGAAAATTAGGTAATGCCGTCTTCAAATAAATCCGAATGATGACAATATACACAAGATATGAATATTAAACATAGGTTTCCTTTCACAACTCGTTTACCAAGAAACCTGCCTAGAAGACAAAATGTGCGACTGGGCACGATTTTCTTTCAAAGAATTTACTAATAATCAGTGTCTTTGAAAGCCCACACTGCAAGCTTTGTCAGCTTGAGGAATGACAAAGGAACATCAAGAAAATTGTCCATTTCTACCAGATCACGGATAATTTCATTCAGGATGAGGCCATATGTGTAAAAAAACAACTTAAAATTATTTTACTTTGGCATATTTAAAAAAAAATTATAGTTCCAACAGAAATTTATAATAACAATCATTCAGTAGTGAACATGTTTAAAGCCAGATTCAAATCAAAACTGTAAGAATATGCAGATCTGTTATAATGTGATCTAGAAAGATTTGAAAAATGGATAAAAACAAAATAAAATAACTCTTGGAAAGCAAACAAAACAGTGAAAAAAATAGATTAGGAAATCAACAGAATAAATGAAAGAAATAGAATCAACTAACAACAAGTTGTTGATAGTTTTGATTTGGATGAAATCTAGGCAGCTAATCTCACAAAGAGATCACAATATTTACAGCATATAAGGCAAAGAAGATTTGAGAAAAAGGTTCAGAAGGGACTAACTGAAATTTTTGCATCCATAAAATGAAAGCTGTTAAGGGATTACCAAGATTGGATACATAATTATAATAAGAAATAAATTAATCGAGCTTTAGTCAGAATTGAAGAGATGTTACTACAGTAATGACAATAAAAAAAAGTAGGATACTTTCAGGTTTGGGTTTACCATGTTAGTATTTCATCATATCAACATTTAAAATAGGCCCAAAGATGCAATGAGGAATCTGAATTTTTTTTTTTAAATTATGTTTTATCAGCTATATCTATAAATTTTCATATCAAAACAAAAATCCATAGGCTCTTTCTATATCTAACAGTGATATAGAGGAACCCTACCATGGTTTGAGATTTTTGTAGTGAAATTAAAATTCTTGAAACCATTATTTGATCATAATAGCCTAAAAATCACTATTTCACAAAAATAATGGTTCCTTATTACATATTTGAGTTTGAATAAAGTGTTTTTACTCAGCTAAGTTATTTTCAGATAACTCAAAATCCATCAATAATATCATTTCATTATGAATTACAGATATATTTAATAACCTTAATTTCAATAAAAAATCATAAATAATGTTTTTAGAAGGTTCTGTTTTAATAACATATAATAAGATACTTTTTTAATTTAGATATAATCATATGCTGACAAAAGAATATTATTTCATAAGTAGCATAGTAACAAAAAATTCCTTTGGGAAATCAAGAAAAAATTTCATATACTTACAGTTTCAAACGACTTGCAGTTTCACTTGCACAGGTTTTGCTTTGAAATTAAATCATATTTATTATGCCTTTATAAAGGTGACTTATTTATTTAATATACCTATGAACATCCCTAACAATAAAACAAATTCAATTATACCTATTTTGACCTTAATGCCTTAAGTTACATAGCTTAAATGGGACTCTCAGTAGACTGATATTTAGTCGTAAGTATCAAAATATTAGCGGGAGCCGAAGGCCCAAACAGGACTCTAGCACCAAGGATGTATGTGTGCATGTAATACATGAATATTTGGTAATTTGAAAACATGTTGGTTTCATGTTTGTCGGCTGATCAAGATTGGATTGTACATGATAAAAATATGAAATTAAGCATTTAAAAATTCAAATTAATAATACATACTGATATACTAATATTTTTATATAATAAATATATTCATACACCACTTTTTAAAACATATGTTTCCTTAAGTCAAAGTTAATAATAGTTATTCATGTATTATGTACCATTTGTTTAATAAAGCCTAGTTTACGGTATTCCTTATTTCATTATATCACTTACTAAATGACTATCAACATGAAGTATGTTTTAGACAATATAAAAATCATATTGATTAAATAGTTAATAATTAGAAATGAGATAAAACTATTATCCTATGTCAGATAACTGTCAATAAATGAGTCAAACTTCAAGATTTTCTCAAAATTTAAATATAGAACAAAATGCAGTTATGAGGTTTTGAAATCAGTATTACGAAATAAGTATTTGAAATTATAATAAATTCAGATCATAATAACTCTAGATATACCACAGCTGTTGATTTCTGCTCACTCTAAAGAAGAAAAAATTATAAAGAAAGAAATTCTATGCACATACATGACAGATAAATGTAGCAGTTAACATGACTCTTAATCCAATATATTATCTTAGTACATGTGATATTATGACAATAAATGCTGTCATGACTGCAACTACCAAACAGTTACACCATGGTAGTGGCTACCACTGTTACTGCAGTAACTAACTGTACAATAGTTTACTGTCAAGTTGTATAATTATGTGATAGTCAACATTATAGTTGCTCCACAAATACTATTAACTATCATGCCAGAACTAATACAATAGTTATCATGAATTCTGATAGTAATAGTCATACAGTTGCAATTATAACGTAACAAATTCCCTAAGAACAGGTAAAAGTGGCAAGTATTTGTCAGGTAAAATAGAGATTTTCAAGGCTCCGAGCAGGTATTTTTGGTTGGAAGAATTGGCAGCACTGCCTATAACCGAACAAGAAATGTCCCCCTACTAGTCAGTGAAATAACCTAAATTCAACCACCAACACCCTTTCATATCCTCTTCTTGACAGCAATTGCCAGAGGTACTGTAAGCAGCTTAAGGCCCTGAGCAGTCACTTTAAAAGGGCTTAATTTATTATTTTAGGGCCTTACATAAAAAAAAGATAATTTTTTATGGGTTTAAAATAAATAATATTTACTTAAAGTTTGGATGTCAATGCAATGAAGTACCTCCGTTAAGGTAACGCAGTGATTCAGAAAGAAAAAAATACTAAAAGTTATAATTTTTCAAGAGTTTTGTAAATTATCCAGTAAAACTAACAATTCATGACTTAAAGAAACTTGTTTTATTTTAATTTTTGTAGCATTTATCGTTTCTATACCATAAGTGTTATAATTGAAATTCTTGTAAAAATCGTTAAGTACTATTAATAAAATTTTGGCTAATTAAAACCTTATTCCCTGGGGTTGATGATTTCTTTTAGTTCCTCAACTTCTGACCCAAGCCCTTCTGACCTATCATCATTGAAGACAGATTAACTCATCATGAGTTAAGTGACTTAAATAAATACAGGCATGAATAAGTCAATTAATAAAAAAGAGAAAATTTTAATAAGAAAGAAATTATAACAAATTATGAGAAAAAAGTTATTGAATTTTCTATATTTAACAATATTTGTTTACCTTTAGAGAGAAATAATTTGTCAACTAGTAACAGTTACGTACAGTAACGATTAGTTTTTTTTTCAGTAATTTTTAATTTCTAGAAAACCATCAAAGAGAAGTATCGTATTACATTATTAAAATTATAAATAATTTTTATTTCTTTAAATAAAAATTTTAGTAATAAAATAATATCTTTTCACATAAAAATAATTATCTATTACAGTTTCTAAAATAAATATGTATAGGTTATTTAACATAAACAACTGTAGGTAATGATAATTATATTAGAAAATATATTAGCAGAAACTTAGGTTAGTATATAAGCCTATTGAATCCTCATTTAAGACAGCAATTTAGTGAATTACAAAAATACGAATGAAAAAACAAAAACTTAAGTGCTTATATAAACATCTGTGTTCAAAAAGTTAAATATTATCAAAGAAAAATCTATAAAATTGAGTACTTACAGTTTTGTAGACCATTCATTAAAATTATCTAGTGACTCACCAGTGAAGACCAATACAAGGCAGAATAGTTGATTAATAAAATATCTTCCCAAAAGACTTTTAGATCTAAAAAAAAAAAAAAAAATAGAATTTAAAACATTTTCATAATTTTTACTTAGCAATATTCTAAAACAGTTATTACATGTTGTAGAATAATTTAGATATTGTGTTCCATTATAGCATGCTTTGTTTTTAATAAGAATTAAATAGTATAATTTTTAAAAACCCTTTTTTGTTCTTAATATTTTTATTTGCATAAAAATTAAGTAATTACATATATTCTACAACACAATGAATATATATGTATGACTAACTTATGAAAAACTTTAATTCTAATCCATAATTATTTTCAAAACAAAAAAATAATCTTAATGGTTTATTCAATGAACTATACTCACTAAATCTTCAAGAGTGAATTTATTAGTTTATTTTTTTAAAATTTAACAATAAATATGTGTGTAAACACTTCAAAATCTAAAGAAAATTTTGCATATGTATATGTACAAAAATGAAACATCACAAGAAGAATTAAAAATAAATAAATAATCTATTTCCTACTCCTAATAAATACTATACTGAACAAAACAAAAGATAGTTTTTAACAAGTGCAGTAACTACAGATGGCAGTGAGATATACATCTTCATTATTAGAGTATTGAATATTATATTTATTAATTCTGTTCAGTCTACACAATGAAAGATGAATTAAAATTGGCAGAAAAATATTAAAATTTGTAAGAAATTTAAGATCAACCATCTGCAATGGATGTTAAATCTGTTTTTATTCTTTGATAATATTTCAATTTTATTTTTTATAATAAAGAATCTTTATAGTTATAGTAAAATTAACAAATTTGTAAATGTTATTTAAAAATTTGATTATAAAATATAAGGCAACAATTTACGTGATAGATATTGATGGTCACTTGTTATTAATAATATACGCTAACAGAAAATAATATTGGATAACCCACATATACTTCAAAATATATCTTAAAACAAATAAGTCATTTTTCTAATTTCCACAAAGTAAAATTAAAGGGAGAAAAATAGATTTAATTTTAAAATATGTAGATAATGTTTTCTCTCAGCTTTTTTATTTCTATTATTCTCATTACACAACAGAAAAGGCAATAAATATTCACTAAAAATGCACACATATATTAATTTTATTGAACTCCAAAATTAATTGATTACTTACATTATGAAAATTTTATCTCTGTCTATTTAACAAATCCTAATAAATGTAATAGATATTTACATAATATAATTTCAATAAGTTCTTGTAGCATCTATATATTATATCTCTCTAATTAATATTTTAGCACACAAAAGGCCTCCTTAATCTATAGCAAATTGATCAAGTTTGTGTTATATGTATCACATCTAAATGAGGGATGTGCCATAACCCTACTCTTCTTCTAAGCAAAAATGGCACTAAGGGATAGGAATTAGGTCATATCCCTTGAATTCAACCTTATATCAAATTTAATAGGGATTTCACACATTAATGTAATTATCTGTAAAATTGTTCATTTAATCGCAAATATAAAGAGAATATAAATTGTAGTAAATATTATTTTCCTTAAGCCCTTGTCGAGAAATTTGTTCTATGTTCTATTCAGAATTATTTCAACGCAAATAATAAGGATCCCAAAATATATTTACTGTTTCAAAAAGTAAGGAGTGGATATAAAAGTGAATTAACTTAGTCAATTTTTCAATTAATGTTTTCTAGGAACAGTTAGTAAAGAATTAATTTATATTATGGATAACATTAAATTATAAAATTTGATACAAATAAGTAATTGTTTCTGATATAATGGAGACAATTTTTTATTTTAAAAAAATTAAAAACAGTAAACATTATTTTTTAACATTTTTTTCGTGATTGAGAATTAATAGTCATTCAAAAAACCAATGTCAACAACAAAATATGAGCATACTTTGAATAACTTTTAACTTTGGGGTGGGGCAGCAACCCTCAACTGTCAACTGTCAAATATGGTGTACAAAATGCCACGCCTACGAAAGTAATAGACCCTGCCTTCTGGCATCACTTGCCCTCGAAGCATTTCCCCTCCATTATAGTCCTTTCTCCAAGGTCAAAATAGAGAAGGTTATTAGAGTTAAAAAGAAGATAGTTCTGCTATATTTTCTTCCATTATTAAACAAATTTCACAACCCTAAAAAAAAAAAAAAAAAATCCTCTTCAACTAGAAACTAAAATAATCAGTAGAATATTATTGGGACAAAGTATTCATCTTTACTAACCCATGAATTCCATAATAATTAGTTTTCTTTATTCTCCTAATTTCCTTTTCATTTTTTTCAACAAGTTCAAAAACCTTTTTTTTTTAATGTTGTTATGTGTTTCCTACCAACCCCCTATTTCTTAAGACCTCTCATTTTCTCTAACTAATAAATTATTTTTGATGAAATCTTGGAACACAAAGATTGCATGGAAAACATGTTCTAGAGTAATGGTTCCAATCAGCAGAAGCCTGACTGCGGCATACTTCCACATAGGACATTTCATCCTTGGAAAACATTTGAAACTTAAGTAGCTTAAAAGTGCATTTTGTGTCACTTTATTATGCATTTTCCTTTTTAAACCTTTCAACTGACACACAAACATTAAGAAATATAATTAACAAAATAGTTTTAACAATAAATTATCTCAAAAATGAGTTGCCTGATCCACAGTTCATCCCTAAGGTCTTGCAGACCACTGATTGGGAAACAGTGTTCTACAGTGAAGTTTTACTTTGATTTTTCAATGTTTATTTCTCTTTACAGCAAATGCAATAAATTTTCAAAAATAACAATAAATTTTAATCCTGGACTAAAAATACTTAACTTATGAAAATGAGAAATTAATCTAAACCACTATACTATACTGCCAGGAAATAAGAGTCAACCCGCCAAGGCTAAGCAGTTTGTAGCAGAGCGAGTTAAATCGTTTAAATTAAATATGATCTCAAATTGCTCATACACATAGGTATGTGATGAAACTCACAAGAATATCTTCTTAGGGTTTTCTCACAATGTGTTGCACATACCTTGATTTGGGTAGCTCTAGACTATGATATGATTTAAGAAAGTTCATAATAATTGTACATAGAAAGATAATTTATAGAAACTATTAACGATGTAAATGTATGAAGGAGCTTTTCGAATTTCCTAGGTAGTTTTAGTTAATGCAACTTTCTCCTATTTTCCAATGATAATAATTCCTAGATATCTTCTTTTCCAACCCCTTAGAGTAAAAAAGCATCCTTATAGATTTGCTCATTCCGTTTTCATCTGTCCAATCATTCCAGAAACTTGTATATCCTGTCCCATAAAACTGTGAGCCAACCTTTTGTTATCCACATCAGTTGGAATTCATTTCTCTTACCCTTCTCCAGGTATAAAGTAGACTAAATGAAACTCTTTAAAAAAAAAAGGTAAAATATTGTGATTATCTTAGTACCACGATATTGACAGTAAAAGATTTTACATATTTTAATGAATATCAAGCTCAATTATTGTTTTTCTGATTATTAGTTCTTTCTCTCATTTAAAATCACAAATAAATTTATATTTAAAAAATAAATGGATCCATATTCTATTCAAATCAGTCATTTGAGAAACACGTCATACAAAAAGTAAACACAAAAACAAAAAAAAAAAAAATTGTCTTATGACCTCACTATAACTCGTATTCATAATTTATGTATTTTAATGTATACATTTAGAGTTCTACAATTTGTGTTAAAAATGGAGATATTCATACTTGTCCAACTAGTAAATCTGTGTGAGAAAACCAGCTTTGGAAAAAATGAAGATGAGATGTTTCTCAAATGATTGATTTATATATAAATTCATCACTTATAAACAAACGATATGTTAGAGTTTTATTTGCAATTTTATTAATCATAATGTCAAAAAGTTTTATGGAAATTGCCTTGTGGATAACCTATTGATTCATTTATCAGTCGTGTACTATTACTAAATTCAAATGTTTTGGTACCATTGGAAATATGATTTTTCTCCATTTCTGATGATCACAATAAAATGTATACTTGATAGATTTGAAGATAGTAAAAAGTCAATAGAATGAATAGGTCATTCAATGCTATTTAGGAACCAAACTTCTAGGAAAATTAAAATTGATTGTTTCCATTTTTAAAAGTTTTATTACTAGAGCATTTCCTGAACTCTTTGAAGCATGTACACACACACTAAAGTAGTTTTCTTGACATCGATTTATAAAAAAAAAACTCTTTGCCTAAGGAGTCGACTTTTAAAGACTGAGAACACAAAATATGGAGCATGAATTTGATTTATTAATATTAGCCAAGTAGGTAATCCGTATAACTTTTGGTCAATTTAAAAATCCAAAACACGATAGAAAATTTTGATTTTAGAGGATAAGTTCATTAAAATTTTGTTACTGGCTCAAATAAGAAGGTTCTAGTAAAAATTATTTTTTATTGTCTTAATATTGAATATTGATAGAAAACACCATTTATCCCTCCTTTCATATCATGGTTGCTCCCTAGCCTCACAAGAATTCTTTTGGGAGCTAGAGAGGGACAAATCAACCACTTTTAATTTATGCACGCAACCGAAGCTTCCCAAAATAGGTAAAAAGAGGTAAACCAATGTTATGGTCATGGGTGTGTCCAACTTAAAATTCAAATTAGCTTTTATACCAATATTTAAAAGGAAGATTAATAATAAGGCAGTAATTTTTTTTTTAGATTTTCTGCAAAAGAAACTAGTCTCATTGACAATTTAAGTCAGAAACTCAGCTTTGTGTTAGGAATGAGAAATAACAGAACTAGCATTGAATATTTTATAACTACATAGCCATTCAGTATCGGAACTTCAATAGAAGAAGGAAATGTCAGCTTAAAAAAAGGTAACCACAGAAAAAAAATTATACTCATTCAGATAGTTTATCATTTTTAAAAATCCCTATAACTGAAATAGCATCGAAACTAAAGAATAAACCATATTTAAACAATCATAAATGTGTTGTCTTATAAATTAAATTGAAATTAACGTACTTAAGCCTGATTTGTGTCATTAAGTATAATTTAAGGTCCTTTTGATACCACAGCAATTTGAAGTTGATCGATGGAGTACTCTATGAGCTATAAAAGATATTTATACAATAAAATTAGAATTACATATCATGGTTTAAAAAAAAAATCTATATATAATAGAAGAAAACTGGTAAGAATAATTAATTGTAAACATCAGTTGAAATTTGGAGAAAAAAACTTTACTTTTTACAGACTTGTGTTACATTAGTCATACTTGAAACTAATTAATGAGAATTAAAACTAGCAATACATACTTAGTAAATTTGTATTGTTTATGAGCACAATTGAAATTTGTCAAACTAATGAATAAGATGATACAAAAGAAACAGACACAGTTATGTAAGTAAGTAGAATTAAGGATGGCCCATAATGTAATTAAGTTGAGATTCCCTCCTTTTTGATGTCAGTGAATTCCTTAATATCATAGTTGCCGTTTTTCTAATTTTATTTATGTTTTTAATGTTCATGTGGTTTGATATACAATAATTATAATATATCTTTATATGAAAATATACATCGCTAAATTTCTTTAATCTAAATATATTATTTAAATATTGTATCATGATAGATTAGATTATTTCATATAACGTGATGATAAAAACAAATAATTAATAACTCTCCGTCTAAATAATCTCTATAAAGTAAATATTTTATTTAAATATATACAACTATTAAATATTTGCAGAGACATACAGAGGTGGTGAAGGGGGGGGGGTGTATAAAAACTTCGTTTCTATCCACGAGGCGCACATTAAAACAAATATTTAATTACACAACAATGAAAATGGTTATAATGAGCTAGGAAATTCATTTAATTGTCTTTTTTTAAATTGCTGAGATTAATTATAGTATATTTAAGTTCGTAGTTTTGCCATTAGCTACAATTCGGGATGGAAACTAAAGGTTGAACCATTCGGAACTTTTATCCGGAGCACACCAATCAGGTCCAGGTTTAGGCCTTCTCCAAACTTATTTTCCTGGATCCAACCCGACCATTCAGGTCAGTTTTTAACCAAGTGGGGCCTCGGAAAATTTAAGATATGGGAGTCCTGTATATTAGACTAGGGGCTCTTCAAATTATTTTCTCAACAACTTTAGGTTATAAGAAACATGATAGTTAAAATCATTAACCTATTTATATTGGAGGAAGATAGTCTGGGTGGGGTCAATAAAGGTAATACAAATTTATTGTCAAGAAACGTTTCGCTCCACTTTGTAGGGCTTGTACTTTTTTTATCAGCCCTGACGAAGCCCTGCAAAGTGGAGCGAAACGTTTGTTGGCAATAAATAGTTTTCTTTTACTATTTTGATACCTTTATTGACCGCCACCCGGACTACCTAAAATATATGTTTTATTTAGCTCTTTAAAAAGCTTATGCTTGCTATTAATTAGTTAGCTTTATAAACGTTGCCACCATGAATATTGGTGTTTAGAATTTTAAGAGAACAAAACAGATTTAAGAAAATCATATTTTGAAATGAGTAAACTGAATTTGAGAACGTAAATAAAGAAATATATTTTTGTAACCAATTAACTTTTCAAACTCTGTGTCTTGTTTATAACGAAATGTATATTATGTAATATATGCGTGTTTTATTACTTTAGTCATGCCTACCTACGTGTACAGCTACTTTAAGAGCGATTGACAGTTAGGCGAAAGCATGAAAACCGCGTTGGCAGTATATCCTGGGATATGACACTTCCTGAGGGAACGTGTCCTGATATAGCCATGGTTGTTGGACACGGTCCGAGTCTTTAACGCCCTCCGTTGTTTTTCATCTGATAATGCTTTAATTGTTAAGATAAGAAGAAATTATAATGATTTAAATTGATGCAGTGCTTCTAACATGCATAAAACAAAATGGCGATAATTATCAACGTCAAGATACTTTGATGAAACCGACGGAAGAAGTGTGAAATCTCTTCATAGTGGTGATTGTGCCATCCACCATTGTGGCCTTAGTAGCCATTGATCCAGCACAATGGTACCGCGAAAGCTTTAGTGGATATATAAGGAACTCTTGCCTTTAAGATTCTGCACTCTCTGTTGTAGGAAGCCATGAAGACTGCTCTGGTGAGTCAGTAATTTCTTATTTGAATATTAAATTTTACTAACTATACATTTCTAGAATTAAGATGAAAATTACTAATTTTGTACTTAAAATACCATCAAACAGGTTTGAAGATCATAATCTCCAATTCTTTCATTAACTTAAAAGTCAATCAAACTAAATAGTATTATGCTTTATCATGAAATATGAATGTCAATTTCACTATACACCATTTACTTGAATGTTTTATGAGTTATAAGTCCAAAATTCTAAATTTTTCATTATGTATCTATGTGTAACAATGTAATTTATGTGATGATTTAGGTCCTGTAACAGCCCTTGAAGCCTAGAAGTGACTTGGCACCAAAAGAAAATCCGACCACTGTTAGTTTTCCAATTCTCGAATGGATAACACTGTGATTATCATGATTTGGTTGAACTTCATGATTTACTTTTTGGCTACTCTTGAATACTATTTTATGATTCATTATACCCAGTATAACCTCCAAGATTGAGTTCACTAATTAAGCAAATATATAAAAAGGAAATTGGAAGTGGGTTCAGTGAGTAAGGCACTGTCCTAATAACTCCTGGTGCTCCGCATTCAAACCTGGCAGCGGCAGTTAATTATTTATGTGCTGTGAGTCAATCCTGTGTGTTCGGGATTCCTCATGAGGCCCTTATCCTGCCTCCATAAAGTTCCTTGATTGGGGAAAACCTGGTGGTTGAGTGTGATATTGAACAAATTACTTATCTCAAACTGTTGTTCAAAAAAAACAATAGTTCCTTACAAAGCACTGAACTCCTGAACCTATAATGGATTGTAGTATATATTTATATACATATAAAGGAAATTGGTTTTAGTTAAATTAAAATTTTTTTTTACCGCACATCAAGAACGTTGCCATGAGAGAGATAGAAGGGACAACAACTTTCCCCATTCCCAACAATTTGAAAATCCAAAAAGTTGGGAAATTTAAGATTTGAAAACCGACTTCAAACTGCAAAAAGTGTAGTAAAACATTTTATTCAAAGAGTCGCTCAAATTTAAATCCATATCAATAACTTCGAAATTAAAAAATCGGAATTTCATTAATATAATATTGAGTTTGAATAGAGAAGAAAGTTATTATAGTTAAATGTTAACATTTATAACAGATTTTTAAATCCATTAGAGTCAGAAAAATTAAAATGTTTCTTAATGTTGTTCAAAAAATTAAAATAATTACTATCTAGTTAAAATTAATAGAAAATTTAAGATTTTAACTTTCCTGATCGCTCTTCCTTAATTAGCTCATAAAATAATTGCTCTGATATTTCGATACTTCTTTCCATTTTTGACTTAAAAAAATAGTTAATTTTCATTGTTTGAACATTCAATCATGAATCAGGAATATTTTACATATATATGTGCTTGAAGAAGTATATAATTATATGCGAATGGAAGATATGTAGAAAGTATATTTAAATGAAATAAAATGTATAAAGATATTTAAATGAAAGATTTTCAAACAAAGTGGTAATCATTAACTAAAAATCTGAAAATTACTCTGAATTAAATTAATTTCATATTTTCTAATCAACATCCAGTATGTATGTAAAGATTAAGAATGTATTACTTAATAATTCAAAACACTATCCAAATTATAGTCTCAAAACGTTTATTTCTTTTACACGTCCAACGTTTCAGCCAATTCGGCCATCTTCAGGGACAATCTTAATTCACTATGAAACATATCATTTAACCATTCCAAAAACTTCATACAGGCTATTCTGCCCAGGTCAAAACATTTATATCCAATAAGTCAAATATCCATTAAAAATCACAGTCAAAATTATTTCTCTTTAACCACTAATAAAAGTGTATTAATAGTGGTTAAAGAGAAATAATTTTGACTGTGATTTTTAATGGATATTTGACTTATTGGATATAAATGTTTTGACCTGGGCAGAATAGCCTGTATGAAGTTTTTGGAATGGTTAAATGATATGTTTGATAGTGAATTAAGATTGTCCCTGAAGATGGCCGAATTGGCCGAAACGTTGGACGTGTAAAAGAAATAAACGTTTTGAGACTATAATTTGGATAGTGTTTTGAATTATTTAGTAAAAAATTGCCAGTCTCAAAAAAGAATTTTAAGATTATAAATAATTAACAATGTAATTAAAAGATAAACATCCTATTAGCAGGATCTCATGTTGGGCTGAATAATTTTTTTATGACTATGTTTTAGTCACAATTTAGTTATACAATGAATTTTTATTGATAATGTTATTTAAATTTTTATTTTAGTGTATATTTTTCTTTTTTTAAATGTACTAACTTTCATTGGTATTCTTTTCTCTCAGCTGCTAGTACTGAGTGCATCCCTGGTTGCTGCTGGGGTGCCGAAGAAGCGAGGTACAGAATACTACACAAAGCCTAAACAACCGTACAGCTTCTCTCATTTCAGTCAAGAACTTCCGGCTAATGAAGGGCTCTTGAAGTTGCTACCGACAGTGCAAAAGGCTCAAGTGCAGCAGCTTGCTATTGTACCTCTCTATGTCGAGAGTCCAGTACATGTACCTATTGAGCAAGTTCCAATAATATCAAAGGTACCGGTTGTGTACCAGTATGAGGAGGTAGCCAGGCCTAATACATATCCACATCTTAAGCCTTACTACAAGCAGGTTCGATGAGGTAGCTAATCTACATCTCACTCCTTTATACATACTACAAAAATTGGGATTTTCTCTTAGAAGAATATTTAAAATACTCTTAAGTAGTAATTTTTTTAAAATTTTCTAAACCTTAAATTGTTTTTATTGTGAGTCTATAAAATTAGTAACTGAAAAAATATGACAAATCTTTAAATTTCTTTAAATAATTATAAGAACGATAAAATTATATCAATTTAATATCGTGAAGACAATAACTTAGGTATTGAGAATGAGTAGATTCCAGTAACATTAACTAGTCAATATATTGAAAAATTGAAGTTATAAATGTTATGTACTTAGCAATAAACATTATGCAAATAAAAAAATTTACTCCTTTGAAGTAAATTTAAATTTAAAATAAAAGTTAAATATTGGAAGAAAAATTCATTCAATTCAATACTTCTAAGATTTAAATTTTTGTAGTATATTACGTTCTTCCACTTAGATCTTCAATTTTGAACTGATTGTAAGATAATTTCAATTGTACTCATCAAATTATTTTTCTCATTGCTTCTTAACCACTATTGTATATTATTTAATCAGTTGAGTTTAGTGACGAAGGATTACACAAAAATTTTTTATTAATGTTGATTTTTTTTTACTTCTATATTATTAATTAATATAATTAAATTCTTAGTTTGTAAATTGAAAATTGAACTGTATGGTCATAAAATAAAATAAATAACTGTCTGATTTCTATATTAAGAGTCAAGACCTTCAAAATTAGTTGAAACCATACTAGAATTGCTTTTTTCTCAGCCTATAGAAACAAAATAATTAATTTGAAAATCTTTGTCCTTTACTTGAGTCAAGGGAATTATTACTATAAAATATTATAATACACAATACATGATCTGTTTGCTCATTATTGGGCTGAAGAAGGTTTCATATCAAGAGTTCAATTCCAAAACCTCTTAACTACATTTTTGTTCTGAAGTTGAATATATCACAAAAATATATAGGGAGATGGTCAGGGTTGCGGTCAATAGTGAAACAAAAATAGTTGTAAACTATTTTTGTTTCACTATTGACCGCAACCCTGACCATCTCCTTATATATTAATTTTTACGGTCAACTATACATACATATATACAATATCACAAAAATGTCCGTAGATTTATATTACAGGGATGTTTGATTCTTCATTTTATAGCTTATTGTGGGTGTCTATATTTCATGTATAATATTGCAATCTCAAAACTAAGAAATTATTTTTAATTGTTTTCAAACTGTTGAAAATCTCATATAAATAAATAACAAATTCAGAACTATTTATAATTTCTCTTAAGGTATAGACACATTTTTAAATATTTTTTATTAGGCCTTATAACTGTATCACTTCTTATTTAGAGGGCATTACCTGTTATCTTTAGCAAGTACTTTCTCTAATTTTTTATGTGTAAGTTTGTACATAAATGAAACATGTCATATAAAATAATATGATTGCAAATAATATTTTTTAAATACAAATTTAGAGTGAAAATTTGGTCACTCTTTCTTTTTATATGATGAATTATTGCACATACTTAATATCTAGATTTTATTTCCTTGTGGTACCATCTTGAAATTTGGCATGACTCTAAACTGTATAAGTGGCATATACAGCCATACATTTTATAATTCAAAATTGTGAAAATAAGTAATAATAATTTCTATGTACATACATGTTTTGAGGTTGCCATATGATATACCAAATGAAAGGACATACAATAAGCTTTAAAATAAACTATCAAACATCCCTCTAGCAGAATTAGATTTAAACCTATGAATGGTGACAGACTGCTAATTGAGCGTGTGTATCAATAAATGGAATATGGTCCAGTTGCGGTCAAATTAAACACAAATAGTAATATTATGTACTACTTTTCTTTTAGCCAACGTTTCATCCCACGTTGCAGGGCTTTGTCAGTGCTAAAAAAAGGTACAGACAGTTAACATAAGTAGAAGAAGTAAATGGAAAATTACAAGGATATACAATGAAACGTAAAAATAAAATAATAAGAAAAATTAAAGGTTATGAACAATAAATGAAAACGGAAATAGTAACATTTTATTCTTATCCCTTTTCATCTCTTAATTTGTACCTTCTTTAATATTTCTTCTCTTTATATGTTACTATTTCTAATTTGACTGCACCTGGACCATATTCCATTTATTAAACCTATTAAAGATTATTCACTCAGGAAATATGAAAAAGAATATTTGTTTAACATAGAAAAAATCATGTAAATCTGAGACAGTTCAGGCCCCTGATGATAATGCATGGAATAACCCTTTAAATGTAAATAGAAATTGATCGCATATAAGTTAGACATATAATAATCATTATTATTTATAATGAATATTATCTAAATGTTTTAATAATAAATGTCTATATTGTTTTTTCAGGTTGTGAGAGGAAAAAAAAAAGAAAAAAATCTTATCTTCTCTCTCAAATATTGTGATTTTGCATAACATTCATGATAATTTAATAGTATTATCTGTAGTGACTCTTATCCAGAAATATCTTTAACTCTCAATATTTATAAAAATTTGTGAGCCTTAGTATGAAACCTATTTAATTTTTTTTTTAACCATAAAGAAATACATTTAGAGGAAATATAATTTTAAAATAATCATATTAAAGATAGGGTCATACCCACTTTTGGATTTTCAAAATAATATTATATCTATTGCTGTTATATCAAGTTAAAATGGTTTCATCATGCCTTGGAAGGCAATACTTTCTTAATTGTTTTCAGTTTTAATCTATAACATCTTCTTTCTTCCACCCACTTCTTGAATGCAAGTTTTGCCTAAACTATCCATCACATAGAACAGTTATATTTTATGAAAGCTTTAATATTTACTCAACATCTTTGTTTAAAGTACTTACAAATTTCTTTAACATCCATAACTACGTTTCATCAGTGCGATAGTAAGCAATATTTATTCAGGAGAGCTTTTAATCTGGCCTCTTACTTCTTATATATTTCAAGATAAAAATGTTTTTTTTTTTTAATTTGTTCAATTATACAATTCTCTTAATTTGTTCTGTAGTAAAAACCACTGTATATGTTTTGTATATTTCTTCTTTTAAACAGACCTTAATAAAACCTAAATGTAGTTAAGGTGTACAAAGAGTGCATTATTATTGATTAAATGAGCTCCAAAACACATTGCAAATAATTTCAATAACCAAACAAGTCAACTAAAAGATTTCAACGCAAAGTATGTATCCATAAGTAAAATGATATTTAGATTTAATTAACTTTAAAAATATTCAAAACATATTACGTATCAAATACAAAAACAAGTGATTGGTAAATCAACCTTTTTCTCAACTTGTAGTTGGCAAAATGGGGTATTCAAAATTCTAGTCAAGGTTATTGTTGATTTTTCTCATTCAATGAAGTTTTCAAGTCCAACTAATAATAAAAAGTAAAATTAAAATGGATGTTATTGATAATTAGTGAAATGGGAAAAATAATAAAGAGTTTGAAAGGGGCAAAATACATTTACAAAAATAAATAAATATTTACTATAATCTTATATGTATATTAACATGGGCATAGGCAGAAATTCACCAAATAAGCAGGCCTCAGCCCATTACACACACACACACACGCACGCACAGTGTGTGGGAAGAACAGAGAACACATATTAAATGGAAAATTAATGAGGTTGTTGTAGGCAAGTGTGTTAAGGTGTCATCTTAGCACCTTAAAATTACAGGAGCATCAGTTCCATTCTGGTCTGAACAGGTTGAATTTTATTTTATGGCGGCTTCATTGAATGAAAACTGAACCCTCCTACCTGCTTATAACAGAGTGGTAACCAGTAGGATACTCTCTTCTCTCATATATCAGGAATGGCCAGACAAACAAAAGAAAAGAAACATGGAAAATTAAATACCACAAATCCTTCATGTAAAGAACGGAGGCTAATATTCCCAGTAATAAACCCATCTGAAAATTACATTCACCTTGAAAGCTGATCGGTGGCAGCTGGTGGGTGGCGAAAAATGGTTTTACCGAGTCCAGGCAGTTCACATACTGTTCTCAATTTGGTTTTATGAATCCCTGCTGGAGGCTCACAAGTAGAAAATATCAATAGATGTATGGTAATGAGAAATTTTCCAGTAGAAAAATTGCATATAATTTATTAATTTACCATCTTTACATTAAAAATAGTGCTACGTATCAAGAATACTGGGTTAAGTAATCAAATTAAGTGTAATTAAACAGATATTCTGATGATTAATTATTGGCAGTTGCCGACTCATAAATATACAGGTAAAAGGGCTTATGCGATAATACGTCTGACCAAACCTTTTATAATAGCAGGTGGCGGACTGACTGATCCTAACGCAGATAGCAGCCCTACTCAATCACCTGCATGGCAGTTTGCAGTCTGTTCTCTTATTGCCGAGCCATAAGAGCAGAGAAAATATGATAGATCGGACATCCTTCCTGAGAACCTTTCGGCCAGACCCAAATCCAGGAATAATTAATTTTCAATCCCAAGTACACTAACAAGGTATACAGCAGCATCATAATAGGTCATAAAGGGAAGTAGAAAAAGATAATACATTTCTAAATTTTCAAGGTCTCTGTTCTAAAAAAATATGACCAGCAAGTTTAGTAGACTGGAAAGAAAGTAGAGGGGAGGAAAGAGATCAAGGAATAGGAAAACAAATAGATTTATTTTGGTTCGACAGTTTAGAGAGAGTTGGCAAACTAAGAGAGAGAACAAGTAGGAGTTCTAGAACTGTAGAGCCAACGTTGAGACCCAGCAGAGGATATCCAAAGCTGTAGACCAGCTAAGCCAGGCCGAGAGGTCTAGAGGTACGAAAGTAGAAGATAAGTACTCATAGTCCTAAACTGTAATTTTGAATGGCAACTTAATATTAGTCATAAATTCTGGCAAAACACATGCTAGTCCAGTCTTCTTAATTCAATTGCGTATTGTTTTGATCAATCATTCTCTGGTCTTATTTTTAGGGGGAGTCGCACTTGTATCAGATTTTTTATAATCCATATCAGAAGGGGTTTAATCAAACATAAAAGTAAGACTGAAATTAAAGAATACATTGAAAGAAAAATAATGAGTTATAGATAGAAGAGTAAGCCACAAGATAGATAATATTGTTAAATTAAATTTAGATGATGGGGAATGTAATTCTGTTCCTGACATGGGGAGGAGGGGAAGGTACTGACCTCCACGCTGCATGCCCCTATGCCACACTCTGCTGCCTGCGTAATTAAGTGAATGCAGGCCAAAGGTTCCTTCAAAGTCAGCAGGTTTTAACTTGATGGGGATTAGACCCATGATGTGACAGTTATCAGTTGTTCATTATAGGTGGCACCAGTGTTGTACTTTTGTCAATAGATGGTGACACTTAGCCTATTTTAGTAGTAAAATTACATTCCCCATATTAACTCCCTAAAAATCCAAAATTACAGGTCTTTAGACTAAACACATATATAAATTATTAGTAATTCATAACCAGTATTTTTTTATTCATGAAGTAAAATGTATATATTTGTTTGTAAATAGCCACAATAAACCCAATGTTATCCCGATTTAATTTTATGGTTTCAATAGCCTGGATATCACCTGATTAACAAGGCTAAGAAAATTGGTGTATACGACATCTTAGGAAAAGAAATTCAATGACTAAATATACACCATGGCAAGGGTGTTTGTAGTATCTAGTTTTTCATTTATAAAGATTGATAATATATTTCTGAGAATAGTTGGTCAATTTCCGTGAGGAATCGATAGAAATATGTAATACCATAGAAAATACAAATACATAAATATATAATGAATCCTGTTTCTGGAACTCTCATCTGTTTTATGTCCGGAGTTAACCAGAAACATGACAATAATTATTAGTTCATTTCAGAAATCAGCATTTTTATAAGTTTTCCCCCACAAGAATATATCCTGAGTTTACAAAAGATAGGTTTTAACCAACACTGATATCGTTCTGTTGGTTTTAATGATTGAGGATTTTGAGAGAACAAAAAAGAAATATGATGGTAGGAAATACATTTTTTTTAAATGAATATTAGAAAAATAGGTGAGAAGAAAATGATAAAAACAAAAAATCGTAGATAAGCCAAATGCCTTAGATGAAACACTATTTTTAGAGCCATCCGTATACCAATCTCTTTTCAGGAATATTAAGTTTTTATTGTAAACCTACTAATGTTTTTGTGATCCAAAGCATGGTAAAATTCCTACAGTTTTGAAAAATTGGTTTAAAAATAAAAATTACTCACATAGGAAATATGAAAAAGGATATGTGTATTTGTTTGGCATAACTAATACATAAAAAATCATGTAAATCTAAGACAGTTCAGGTAATGTATGGAATAACCCTTTAAATGTAAATAGAAATTGATTGCATATGACTGAAGGAAATACATTTCTTTAAATGGATATTAGAAAAAGAGATGAGGAGAAAATGATGAAAACAAAAAATTGTATATAAGCCACATGCCTTAGATGAAATACTTATAATCATTACGATCAACATTTGTTTTTTAGAACCATCTGTAGATCAATACCTTTTTAGGAATCTTAAGTTTTTATTGAAATGTAAAATTCTTCACATATTCTACTTAATTTCTTTATATCGTACAATCATTTTTACTGTATATCACATAATTTTTAATTGTGTTTATATGAAATTGATATTTTAGTAGCATCTATTTTTATTAAAAGAATATGTTGTTACATCATATATATGGAGTTTGACCATTTAGTTTTTCCGTAATATTGATTCCTTGATTAACCATTTTTTTTAACAAGTTCTAAATCTATACCAACCATGAAAAAGTTCAAAATTATATGGATCCAGTTTTTAATTTGGTACCTTAATTTTGATATTTGAAAGTTCAACTCCCATTTGTCTTATGGTTTGAATAAAGTAACATACACCTTGGTGTATTGTTACACTGTAAGCTTACTTATAGCAAACCTTTTTTTTTTTTTTCCTTACCCTTCTTAAAAGATTAATAACATTATTAGTTCATACATATTCCATTCAATGTCATGATGAGGTTTGCTACAATTTCGTAATCCAAGAAATGGAATTATAGCAAATCTTTTTTTTTTTTTTCTTACCTCCTTTATTGTAAATATATTTATAACAATATTAATATATACCTAAGTATAAAAATATGTAACTGGTGCACTGGACTTTGCCATATGGCATTATAAGGGGTTGGGCTGGGTCCGCTGAAGGCGGGGGTTACAATATTGGCCCAGGATATAGCAAATCTCATCATGACCTTGAATTTATGAATAGGAATGCTAAAAGTAATATTAGAATTGGACAAAATAAAAAAAATAATAATTATGTAAAATTTTATTGATAAAAAAAGATTATGCAAACAATAAGGTAACAAGAATAAAAATTGTATTACAATTAATAAATTTTAAACATAAAGGAATTCATTGATTTCAATTACACAGTGTACATGTTCCATTTTTGTAAAGATAATGGATAGATATGGAGTTGAATTATAAATAATACAAATGACATTTTTAAGGTAAATAATTGGTTAATTTATATTTCAACCTTAAAACTTTTAGCAATTATTGGTATAAAAAAATGGTATGTCAAATGAGAGAACAATTAGATTGTTTTTGCATTGAATATTCTGAGATCATTTCTAAATATAAGTTGAAGCTGATATGGTAAAAAAAAAAAATCCATTTTAATTATATATTATTGTCATTTTTTTTTTTTTTTAAAGTTTGATGTACTGAACTTTAATTTTCAAGCAGTGGTTGTCGAGATTATTGATCAATATAACTTTTGCTATTCATTGCTTCCTAATTAGAATTACATTTAAAATTACTTAAATCACAAAATTTAAAATTACTCGATCATATCAAAATCAAATATTCTAATGTAAAATAATTTTAAAACACTTGATCCGAACATGTCAGTAACACAGTCTCTTTGGTACCATAGCATTTTTGGAGAAAAAATTATAACATTTTACCCCTAAGGACTTAACAACTAAAAACTTTAAAGTAATCATGGTAAGTACAATGAGCAAAGAATTGAGTACTATCTCATTTCATGAGGCGATCCCTCGGATAAATAGTGAAAATAATAATATATTATTTAGACACCTGCCACCTCAGTCTACCTGAAGTTGACGTTCTGGGGTACTTGGATGGTAGTGATGCCTCCATCTGGTTTGACGAAGACTTTGGTCACTAATTGCTGGTCTCCTCCTCCGAATGCGGATCTTCCTGATCCATGAACGGGAAATTGGTGCTGTACGTCCTGTAAAAATGTTCTCAATTACTCAGTGATCTATTAAATTTAAACTAAAATTAGGAAGGAAAAGAAAATACTCTTTATTATTTCAAAATTGAATATTTTTATGAACTTTGAATAGATAAAATATTTGCTAATATAGATTGCATTAATGAAATTTTTTCACTTTTCTTGATTAAATAGTTTAATATATAGAGTACCATTTAAAAGTTAATCAAACAAATACAATTTATTTATTAATAATGAGGGAATGATGTAAAATCATTTATTGAAAATATTATTGACTAAAAAAAAAACAATATTGAAAAAGTGTGATAATTGTTAGTTCTTCAAATTATTAAGATACACAAGGGCACACTGGGGTGGAAGGGATTTTCATAATTTTAGTAGTGAGAGAACTGTTTCTGTACAGGCCCAGGCAAAGAAAGCAATCTATTGACCAGCAAATAAGTACCTTCACTCCTGAAATTCGGAATATTGGTCTGCTCTGTAAAACCCACCCTATGCTCCAGTGCCTACAAATCACTTAGTAATTTAAGGAACGAATAATTCTCAATCTTCTGTATGACATTTAGAAAATATTATATTTATTACTTTGGATCAGGCATGGACATCAGAAATTGTTGAGGATAGTTTTCAACAGAAAATATACTTTATAAAAGAAAAAAATCAACTGTAAAACATGTACTTCATAGAAAAACTTATCTTTTTGGATGTTAAAAGAAACAAAGAAAAGAAGGAAAAAATTTGAACTTTATGTGTTATATTCAAGTACAAATATTGAATAATTTATGAATTTACAATGACTTCGATAGGCTTGGCATGTAGTAATAATGACAGACAGTTTCAGAAAGAATATTGGTGGAGAACTTAAATGGATTAAGGAGAGAAATACTTTATTCATATATGCTGCCCAAATACATTAGGTTGCTATCTCACACAGCATACTTATCAATCCGTAATCGGACATATTTACATTACATATTCATGGTATAATCATAAAAAAAGATTATGTATAGCTGTTAGTATAGCTGTTGACATGAAAGCACAACTTGGTACTAGCTGTAGAATTGTAATTTTAGATCAAGACAACTGGAGGAAGCCAAGATTTCCTCTGATATATGGTGCTACAAGCTATTACACCATATATCATCATCTCAACTTTTTTATTTATTAAGAGGAAATAATGAAATAATAAAGTAAACTGGTAAATTAAGCACTAGAATAAGAAGCACATAGACTGAAAAAAAAAAAAGTTCTAAGAATGAAGTTAACTTTTCTGGAAAATGAGAGATACAGAGAGGTAATTCAACAGTTTAATAATTATTTACAATAAATAAAGCTTGAATTACACTCAGTTAACTGAGTTGGTCCTAATCATTCACAAAAAAATCTTTAGTGACATATGGGTGAGAAACATTTCTCATTAGGAGATATATAACCACTATAGTGTCGTGACAACCAAAACAGATCTGGTTTAATAAATAGAACAGTGTGATATATAATGAACGAATTCCATGACTTAGTGTCCCTGATAGTCATGTCATCAAATTCCATGACTTAATGTCCCTGATAGTCATGTCATCAAATTACATGACTTAATGTCCCTGATAGTCGTCCCATCAAATTTACTCATAGTTATGTGTTTTTCAAACTAAAACTGTAAATTAGTGCACTTGATATTTATCTTCCTATGAATGATTTAGCATTATTAGTCTTTTCAAACATCTATTTTCAACTAGGTCTGTATGTTAATTGCAAATGTTTGTAACACTATACTTACTCAAGATAAATCAGGTAGTTTTATGTAATACAATCATGTATGTTCCAAGTCTCTAATCAGCACATCATTCTTTGAATATAATATTTTATGAACCATTCTATTTTCAAAACTATTAATGTGTTATTTATCATTTAGTATAATTTATGTTAATAGAAAACTGGGATAGAGAGCTTAGTTGTCTTATAAATCTTAGTTTTAGGCTTCTGGACAGCTTTAACAATAAAAGATATTTCGTATAGATAAGTTAACAGTGTCAACAGATGACATTGATTGACTTAGCAATGAGTTATTGATCCCAAGATATTTTTTATCCATCAAACCTAAATGCTCATATTACAGATATTCTTTGATAGTGGAACAACTTAAATAAAACAAACTCATTTTATTTTGTAGTGGACAGATCCCAAAGATAATACTAAAGACTGGAATTACTATCTCTATTATGGTCCTGCAAACTGTCCCAAATCTACTTTTCTCCTCACCAAGTAACTACAGCCATGGTACAATCTATGGGGTATGTTAAATACCAAAAAAAAAATTTTTTAAGTTGTTGCCTCTTTAAAAAAAAAAAAGCAGTGATATGTATCTCACCATTAGTATTTTAATTGTTTTATTTTCCAACAATTATTTGACCCTCTGCGATGTTCCTAACTTAAGTGATAATGAATACCTGTACTGGAGGTCCTCCTTGGTGGAGATTGTGATCGGCGAAGAGTTGCTGAGCTTGGAAGCTGGCAAGGAAGGCCTCGTGGTTGCCACCAAAAGATCCAAACTGCGGCTGGAAGTTGACCTGAGGGGGTGGTGGTGGAGGTGGAGCAGCTGCTTCACCGCCACCTTGTGGAGCCGCCTGGTATTCTTCTTGGCCTGCGATCGGACCGACCAGAGCCAGGGTCACCACCAACCAGCCAGCCATCTTAAAAGATAATGTCTTTTTTATAGTTTGTATTTTAAATAATTGTAATTTAATATTATATCATATATTTAGTTTCATTCTAGTCTTGGTAAGTTTTTAATAGAAGTAACACCATTCATTCTGAAAGTTCATTAACTTTGGTCTGTATCACAAAAAAAAAAAAAAAAAATGGGGGACGTATTGCTCCTGAAAAGAATTTAGAAACCAAAGTAAAAGTTTCAACTTTAACATGGCAGGAGTGTCTTACTTTTTTGTTTCCTAAGAGGTGCCGCATGAGCATTTATCTCATGGTAGATGATTTTTTAGATAATTGTATGTGGTAATGACAAAAATCTTTACAATTATTTTCAATGCAATTTGTAAATTGTAAATTGTAGCTCTTCGATCAGGGGCTTAAGAATCCAGATTTTATAAAATATAATAGATCTTCTTCCCTCTCTTCATGATTTAAAATAAGTAATGAAGGAGGTGTTCAGATGAATAAAATGCTCAAACGAGAAAGAAAAGTTGTCACATTAAGTGATAGTGTTACTCTGATGAGAGAAATTCTGTCTTTCCGTTCCGAGGAGAACAGAGCAAAACTGAATTGAGTATAGCTGGGGAAGTAAAAGAGGGAGTAACATAAACAAGAGGCAATAATAACATCAAATGGTTAACAGAAGAGAGGCAAAATTATAAACAAACAGATGAAATACTAGGAAAATATAGAAACGTTTATTTCAGAATATGATCAAAATGCTTAAGGCTCCACTTCTTCTGGATTAAAATTAATAATTTTTTAGATAAATTTAATTAATAATGAAAAATAGTTTATTTTAAAAGTTTAAATCAATCTAATCTAAGTCTAAATCTGAAGTTTAAATCAAAATCATCAAAGTTGTAAAATTACAAAACATATTTATTATTTATTGCCAATTAAATTTTCAAATTTTTAATAATAATATGTAATTGTTTTGTTAAACTGTTGTTGGTTTATACCTTTTTCATCTTTATTTTTTAAATAATATTGAGTTGTAGCTTACTCCATTTGTAAGGAAGCTATTCCAAAATGCAAATAAATAATTATAACAATAAATAACTCTTAATATTCAAATGAATAATATTTAATCACTCAAAAGATTCTAACCCTAAACATATTTATTAGATATGCAAAAATAATTTTCAAATCCCGATTGTAATAGTTTATTTACTTCTGTATGCTATAATTTTCCTTCCTTGAAACTTGGCGAGATTTGTCATTGTAAAGACAGGGGTTTGACCCATCCTTCCAGAGTAATATGAATGCCTCAGAAGAACCAATGAATTAAACAGCCATTCAGAGCCTTCCAACAACCCTATCTCCTAATAGTCCAAGAGCTCTAAATGAGATAAAAAGTTATTTCACCCCGATTTTAGATCAGTTTAATGAAAACTAGGTGAAGGAGGCAAAATTGAAGACTTTGCCAGCCATGGTAAGGAGGGAATAAAAAATGGCGACTGTTTCAAGAAAGTATTTATTTCTGGGTTCTTTCAAGTAAAGAAAAAATGAATATTATCTCCTGTTATAAAAAGGTTAAATTTTTGCCTAAACTTTTATTAGCAAATATTTATAATTATTTGGCAAATATCATGGAAAATGCTACTCCTATTCCTATTACTTCTCTTCAATAAAAAGCTAGTAGACATATTTGTGTCATTCGTAGTGAGTAGTAGTTTCCATGGTATTTGTTAAAATAAATAATCAAAATTTTGAAAACTGTACTGAACGTAAACAGCTCTATTATGGCTCTTATTTTAAGAAATTTACTCTACTTCAAATGATGTTCTATTCATTTTTTTTAGTTTTGCAGGTAGGGTTAAAGATATAGAGCTACAAATAAAAAAATAATTTTTTGTGATCTTATGAAACAGTCACTATTTTCTATTCCTTCCAACTATAGTTGGCAGAGTTATCAATTTTGACTGTTAACTGTTTATTGTTTTCATTAAAGTTATCATAAATGGGGATTAAATAACTTTATTTGTCTTAGATTTTTTAGATACGTAAGAATAAAGAATTAAGCACCTCTACAGGCCGCTATGGGATTGGTTTATTTATGTATACTTATCCAATAGTCCTTTAGAATAAAGGTGTTGGGATACATGAATGTATTATATACAGAAGATAGCTAGCTGTATTTAAACAATACTTTAAGAGCTAGAATTGGTAATGAAAAGAGACATATGAAACATAAACTGAGCATAGCCAAATTAGACTAGTTAGTGGCATGGAATCAGGATGATTAACCTTTTCACTCTAAATTCAATATGACAAATCAAAACAAAAACAATATATTATTTTATTGTGTTTCATTCTGACTAATAGTGATTCTAGACTTAAGGAGGGTTTTAATCACCATCTCATTTTCTCTTTCTTTCTTCCACTATCTCTCCCTCTCCCTTTTATTCTCTTCCCTCTCTCTCAATATAGCATTCATTTATTTAACATTTGATTCATTATTTATTCAAGTCGCCAAATTTTTCATGCTACTGTTCAAATTATTAAGCTTTAATCATACATTTGCTATTGATATAACTTAAAAATGGACACAGGAAAGAGACTATACAGTACTCGAAATGTCACAACATTAGCATGAAGATGTTTTTGTTATTCTGATATGTTTATTCATCAGAGAGTTTAACTATTCTATTAAAATATAAACTACTGAACATATGTGACTATTGAGACAAAAGATTTGACTGATAGTTTATTAAAGTAGATTATAGCTCAAAATTGATTCAAAAAGAGTTGAAAAAATTATTGCTCATGATTGTATGTCTTGTGGCTATTTATACTTACTTTTGGTTATTTAACATACTATTATCTAATTTTTAAATAAAAAATTAGCTACAAAAACACTATAATGTTTTATACAATCAATCTAGTTAACTGAAATACTTGAATCTGTTTATGAAATAGGTTGGCTCGAAAAACGATTGAACTAAATAGGATATTGTCGAACAAATTGAAACTATGATATCTACTTTCACATAAAGTTAAGGAATAAAAATTTAAGAAATAGTAGCATTGTGATAGTAGTATTAAAAAGATTGAAAACCGCTCCCGGCAATATAAAATATTTTATGTTCCAAAAAATCGAATTTGGCTTACTAACATTTTTGAAATCTCCTAAGTAATGTTATCTCATATCAAAATAATTTGAAGAAAGTGTATTATGCTCTAAGTTAATATTATGGAACTGATTTAGTGGATGGAAATGATGTGTGCTAATTTGTAATCTTATTTTGCATTTTTATTTTCAATTTTTCTAATAGTTACGGATTCTATGTTTTCTTGGTTATTGATTTTATCTTTTTATTCTTTAAAATGTTTTTTTTTTTCAACTGCTATAATTTGTACAGATTCCATCTTTGTCTTTTATTTTATCATGTTATTGTTTTTATTTAAATATAAAATTTAAGTAGGCTTATTAATTTAATAATGACAAACCATTTTCGGTAACAACTGAGAAGATTAAGAGGGTCATCATACTTTAATTTGTAATGCTATTGAATAGATTTTTATTTAATGTTGTTAGGTTTAATAAAAAATGAGAATTTTTATATCCCATAGGTCAAAATAAATTCTTTAACAGTTATTATAATTTTAGTAGATAAAAAGGTCCTTAGCATTTGTTTACACTGATGATTTAGCTGTATGAAAATGCTTAAAAGCTACTTAAAAAATGGATTATAAAATGTTTTTCTTTTATATTAGTATTCACATATTATGATATTTTTAATGATAATACTTATAAGTTGTTACCAGACCAAAAATCATTATTGATTAAATCCACCCCTATATCTTTTTACTCATGTTATTATATTGAACTTTGTACTTCAAATTTGACTTACTTCCTAATTTCATAATCCAAATAAAACAAGTAATTAGTATGTTTTCCTTCTAAATTCACCGTTTGGCCCTCTGTACACCGGTTCAAACCTAGTGAGGGTGAATTGACTTGTATTCTGTAGCGAACTCGCGGGATAAAATCTCGTCTTTCCCGCTCTGGATTGCACATGTAGGTAATCTAGAGGTTAACCGCTCTTACTATTGTAGTTGAGGTTTATTTTCCCGCTAATTAACTGAAAAAATTTTTCTAAACTTTACCGATCTTCGATATTTTTTGTTTATTATAAATTTTATATAATTTAAATTAAACAAAATTTCAGAGAAATATAGGCTGTAGGTAATTCTTTTTTTTGTTGTTGTTTTCAAAATTCGTCATCAAGTTATATAAATCTCAAAATTTTGAATACATATGCACTTATGTTTAAATCAGAGAGTTCTTAAATAGCCACGATTTAATATCTATGCAAAAATTTACATTTCGACGAAATTCCGATATCACAATATTTGAAAAGTTGTTATAATTGGCAACACTGTTTCTTTTACACTGAAGCTACTGGACACTGGCAAACTGGATACTGACCAAACTGGAGAAAGATGCTGAAGTCATTGCTGTTGTTGTTGACAGACACTGAAGAACTGTACTGCTCCAGTAGTGGTGCCTGGACACTATATAGGTTGAAGATTAGGCACGCCTTCAAGGAAGTTCCACCTCCACTCAGCATCGGGAAAAACTTCAGGTATTTTTTTTTCTTTCTCCAGACAATTCTCTGTTATGCTACTCCGTCTTCATCGTAATCGGAAAACCAATTTACCTAATCTTTCGAAACACTTTTTATCATTTATTCTGTACATATTTCTTATTTTCTTTCGCCATATATTTTTTTCTTTTTTGTTTCTGTTACTGAGGATGGCGAATGACCAATACAGCATTTGTAATTGTGAATATTTTAGTGTTATCTCATTTGTCGTGTGCCTAAAATTAAACTTGCTGGCACAAAAATAAATAAACACCACGACAGACGCATGAAGATGTTTTTGTTATTCTGATATGTTTAACTATTCTACTAAAATATAAACTACTGAACATATGTGACTATTGAGACAAAAGATTTGTCTGATTGTATATTAAAGTAGATTATAGCCCAAAATTGATTCAAAAAGAGTTATTGTTATAGTTAGAACAAATTATTCTTCATGATTATATTGTCTTGTGGCTATTTATACTTACTTTTTGGTAATTTAATATTAATTAATTTTAACATACTATTACTTAATTTTTAAATAAAAAATTAGCTGCAAAAACAAAAACATTCGTATGTTTTATACAATCAATCCAGTCAACTGAAATACTTGAATCTGTCTGTGAAATGGGTTGGCTTGAAAAACGATTGAACAAAATAGGATATTGTTGAACAAATTTAAACTGTGATATCTGCCTACACGTAAAGTTAAGGAATAAAAATTTAAGAAATAGTTGTATAGCATTGTGATAGTAGTATTAAAAAGATGGAAAACCGCTACCGGCGATATAAACTATTTTATTTTCCAAAAATCGAATTTGGCTTACTAATATTTTTGAAATTTCCTAAGTAATGTCGGGTTATTATTTATTTATTATTTATTAATCACTTTTTTTTATTGTTATCTCATTTGTCGTGTGCCTAAAATTAAACTTGCTGGCTAAAAAATAAGTAAACGCCACGACAGAAGTTTTGGATAAGAAAGTAAGTTCTATGGTAGTTAGCTTCTATCATATTCTGTAAAAGTACCTCTACAGGTTTGTCAAACTACGGCAAATTCGCACTTGTGTAAGCGTGTAGATGAGTAATTTGTACTGGCTGGTACAAATTGGCCTGAATTTGCGGGCGGCTCTTCAGGTGTCGGTTTTTGGGCACAAATCATATAGTACAAGAGCCGGGAAGAAAAAAAGGCAGTTATCTCACCCCAATTTTTGATTACATCAATAAAAACTATGTATAATTACTAGTTAAAATTGACGAGTCTGCCAAATATAGGTAGGGGGATTAAAAAATGGCAGCTGTTTCAAAACCTTTAAAAAACAGTCATTTTTCATTCGGAGCTCTTTATCTTAAAAACTACCAACAACACTAGAAAATCTAAGAGAACATTATTTAAATAAGAGTAAATTTGCAGAAATGTTAGCCCTAAAAGAGCTATTTACGTCCAATAGTTCTCCAGATATAGCTTTTTTCTTAAAAATCTACTGAAAGATTAGTATTTTGAGAAATCTATATCTCAGGAACTATGTGACGTACAGATGTCTATTAGCACTCAAATTAAAGCTATTATAATGGACTATAAAGAGGTTTACGACCTTTACCTTCGTAGACATAGTAGTTTTCATGATATTTGCTAAAATAAATTGATTTCTAGTTGTTAGACAATAAATTTGATTTTTGAAAAACTTTATTTCAAAAACCATTGAACGTACTGAAGTCTGGCAGCGCTCAAATTAAAGCTAGTTAATTTTTCTACAAAATAGTTAATCATGTTTATCTTTATAGGAGTAGTATTTTTTATGATATTTGACAAAATAAACTCACAAAATGTTAATTTCTAGTTTTTCGTATAAAACATTGGATTTTTGAAAAAATATATCTCTAGATCCATAAAATGCACATATGTCTGCCAACACTCAAAATAAAGAAAATTTAACGTACTATAAAGTAGTTTATGACAATTAACTTCGTAGGGGTAGTAGTTTTTATGATATTCATATATGAATACAAATTTGGCAAATGTAAATTTGTCCGAACAACTATAAATCAATTTATTTTAACAACTTTCATGTAAACTATTACTCCTACGAAGATAAACATCATAAACTACTTTATAGCTCATTAAACTATCTTTAATGTGAGTGCTAATAGACATCTGTACGTCAAATGGTTTTTGAGATATAAAATTTTCAAAATAAATTCACTACTGATCTTTCAGTACGTGCGATACAACACGTAATACGAAATATTGCTTTTTAAAAAGATATATCTCGAAAACTATTTAACGTAAATAACTCTATTAGGGCTCATATTTTGACAAATTTACTCTTCTTTAAATGACGTTCTCTTAAGTTTTCTTGTGTTGTTCCTACTTTTTAAGATATAGAACTCCGAATGAAAAATTAGTTTTTTTTATCGCTTTGAAACAGCCGCCATTTTTTATTTCCCCTACCTATATTTGGTAGACTCATCAATTTTGACTTGTAATTATACATAGTTTTCATTAAAGTAATCAAAAATTGGGGTGAGATAACTGCCTTTTTTCTCTTCTTGGGCTCTTGTACTAAAAGGACGTTGGTGCTGCAATCTCACGTTTGTTTTCAGTTGGCATTGTTTTAGAACTACCAAATGATGAATATTTGTGCTCTGCGAGTTTTTGAATAATTTAAGAATTTCCCCGACCTTTGGATTTGATAATTAACTCTTGTTTATTATTTCAATTCTTGTCATATTTTTGAAATTTTATTGCTTCGGCGTTAATAATATAATGTTTCAAATCTTGTTAATTAGCTTTAGCAGTTTAGTTTTTATTTAATATGGAGCAAAAATATATTTTTGGAGACATCAGATTTTTTTTAATTTTTGACTTTTATAAAAATTGGAAAACTTTCCTTTTTAAATGCGATTTCTCATTTAACAGCGGAAAATTAACAACATATACTATTTTTCTTGAGATATTATAAAATAGATAATTTCAGCTATTTCGATAATAATTCTTATTGAGACTGAACAACCACCTCCAAAGACTTGAAAGTAGCTAAATTCTTGGTATTTTATCAGCATACACGATTTTTGACTCAAAAATTCGAGAATTGGAAATTCTAAGAAAATTGCCGAATTGTTTAGTTGAATATTTCGCGGCGCTCTTATGACGTTATGGCGTACAATTTGGGAATCATTGAGTTAGATAGTACTATTTATGTGAAATTTTATCATCTACAACATAAATTTCTGATATTTACGTTCCTTACATTTCGCCTTTATTTATTTTGTTCTTTTATATAATTAAGCTAGACTAAATCGAATTTAATAGCTGAAAAAAATCAAAAAGAGCAAAACAAGAATGTGGATACGGATGTTTGTTGCTTCCTTTTTTTTTTTTTTTTACCAAGCATTTTCGTTTTGGGTTTACTGCAAATTGCAAACGTGTAGATCAAACATTGTTGCACCCACTGCCATGGTGTAGACTGTGTGATAGTTGCGGTCATGATATCATTTACTATCGTGGCAGTACTATCGCATTTATTTTATTCGTCAACTATGTAATTTATATATATTTAGAGATAGATATCATTTATTTTTATTTAAATTCTTTTTTCACTTATTTATTTATTGTTATCATTATTTTATTTATGTATTTATTTGTTTTTTTTTTAAGTTTAGTATGAATGGGATCAGTTATTATGCTTATTGCCCAACAACGTTATGGCAAATTTTAATATTTACCAAAAAAACAACAAATAACTTGTATTATTTGAAGGATTTTTTCCTTTGATATCCATTGTTCGTGTAATCGTCCAAAGTTATTATATACCAATTTATTTTATTTTTAATATGTTATTTGAATGGTGGTTGAATTTCCTGTAAAACAAAACAAGATCATTGAATTTGGACAATTATTTGCAACGTCCACTAGTAAACTTTAATGTCTAATTAACTTTTTCTCAAATTAAAAAAAAAAAATTAGAATTTAGGCAGTCTTTCTTCGAATTTTATTTTCTTATTAAAAAATGAAAGCTGTACATCAACCATTCTAAATTATAATGGTATTCTCTTAAGGCCTTTATAGCTCTGTTACCATAACCTGATTCCCCCTGACGTTGCAAAATTTTTGACTACCTATATATTTTCTTATTTTATCTGGTGTCCAATCATTTAGTGTAACAGAGATTTATTATAACAGAGAAGAGAACGAATCAGTAATTAATAGAACTTCTTAATATTTTTTAAGTTTTGAGACTGCAAAAATGTGATTTTTCGCCACGTAAAGGGTTTCCCTCTTCAGTCGACTGTCTATTGCAACCAAAGCTCACCGAGCTGGATTTCGTACACTTTTTCTTGCTGATACCTTTTGAATGAATTTTTTTGGATATTCACTGTTCAGTGAGTGTATACTTTATAAAGGTAATAAGTCCAAAATTACAGATGTATAATTTTTTCAAAAAATAAATTACCTTTTTTTTTTTTTTTTTTTCCATTTTTGTTTTAAATTACCTAAAGTTAGAATAAATTTGTAAGAAAATTTTAAGAATGTTATCATTAATTACATAGGGATTTTCGAAAGTTTCAAGTACACTAATTGTTATGTTGAGTACGCCCACTCATTAAAAAAAAAATTGATTTCTCAGAAAATAACTAGTTAAGTTGGAAACTTGTTTTATCTTTTTCTTAACACATAATATAACAGATACCACTCACTCACTGACTTATTTATCACAGTTTCTCACAAAGGACAATGCCTGTTAATCCTTGATTAATAATTGTTCATAATTACTAAATGACTTAATTAATTAATGATGAGAAGATAGTTAACCATGGATAATATATATGAGGAGAAGATGGTTGGGGCAGTCAGTAAAGAACACAAATAAATAAAAACTTGTTTATTAGTGCCAATGTTTCTGCCATAATTATTTTTTTTTCTTACTTATTTAATTATCTATATATACATTTTATTTTCCAATTCTTTTTTCACAGGATGAATTAATAAAAATAAAGTTAT